>NC_071565.1:0-195384 GCF_026979565.1 Vidua chalybeata
TTACCCCGTGGGCACCAAATACGCCCCAAAACCTGCCCTGAACACCCCAAATAACCCCCAAAAATACCCTGAACCCAAAAATTCTCATTAATTAACCCCACAGATATTAAATACCCCAAAAATGGCCTCAAATAACCCCCAAAAACTGCCCCAATCCCATCAAAAAAAACAAAAAACCTGTCCCGAACCCCTAAAATTCTTTTTGAATTTACCCCATAAACGTCAAATATCCCAAAAACTGCCCCAAGTGCCCCCCAAAAATGCCCTGAACACCCCAAATTCTCATGAATTCACCCCATAGACATTAAATATCCCCCAAAACTGCCCCAATCCCATCAAAAGCTCCCCCAAAACTGCTCAGAACCCCCAAAATTCTGATTATTTTACCCCATAGACATTAAATACCCAAAACTGCCCCAAATACCCCCCAAACTGCCCCAATCCATCAAAAAACCCCAAAAAACTGCCCCGAACACCTCAAATATTAATGAATTCACCCCATAAACATCAAATATCCCCCACAAACTGCCCCAATCCCATTAAAAAAAACCCCAAAACTGCCCCGAACCCCTAAATTCCCGTTAATTTACCCCATTAACATCAAATAACCCCAAAACTGCCCCAATCCATTAAAAAACCCAAAAAACTGCCCCGAACACCTCAAATATTAATGAATTCACCCCATAAACGTCAAATGCCCCCCAAATCGCCCCGAACGCCCCAAAACCGCCCCAATCCCACCCAAACCCCCCCCCAAAAAAACGCCCCCGAACCCCCAAATCTCCACTCGGAGCCCCCAAATTCCCCCCTAAATCAACCCAAAACGTCCAAAATCCCCCAAAAACTCAACGCAGAGCCCCCCCCCGACAAACCAGCCCCCCCAGCCTCGCGGACCCCCCCCAAAAACCCCCCAAGCCCCCCTAAACCCCCCCCCAGACGTTTAAATCCCCATCAGAGCCATCTGTCCCTGCGGGGGGAGGGGGAGTTTGGGGGAGGGGGGGGGGGGGGTTTGGGGTTCCCCGTCCCCCCCACCCAATTTTGGGGGGGTCCCCCGCCATGGGGGGGGGTCCGTCTGCTCCAAGCCCCCCTCTTTGGGGGGGTCCCCGCCGTTCCCATCCCCCACCCCCGACCATGACCTACTTTTGTCGCCACAGCGCGACAGATGGGGGGGGGGGGGGGGCGGGAAGGGGGGGGGGCACAAAGCCACCCCCGCCCCCCCCCAATTTGTCCTTTTGAACCCCCAAATTCCCTCCCCCACCGCCGCCTCCTGGCGGGGGGGGGGGATTTTTGGGGGTCACCCCCTAAAAAAGAGGGGGGGGGCTTTAAGCAGCCCCCCCCCACATTTCACCCATTTTGGGGGGGGGTCCTGGGTTGATTCCGCCCCTCCTCAAGAGGAGCCCCCACCCCCCAAAAAGGCGGCGTTAAAAGGGGGGGGTCCCCAATTCTCACCCAGTTTGGGGGGGCCCCCCTATGGGGGGGGGGTCTGGGCACATCCCGGGGGGGTGCTCTGAGCAGACCCCCCCTCATTTAATGCACAAATGGGGGGGGTCTGTGGGGCCCCCCCATAACTGAGGGGGTCAATGCGCCCCCTCCCCTCTCCCCCCTATTTGAGGGGGGGTCTTTACGCACCCCCCCACCCCATCGCACCCATTTTTGGGGTTGGGGGGGGGTTCCCAGGGACACCCCAAACTCCCCCCCCCCCCCCACATTAACGAGGACCTGTTGAGGGAGGGGAGGGGGGCGGGGACCCCCCAAAATCCCCTCATCGATCAGCGCGGGGGGCACCCCAAAAACAAAAAAATTAAAAAAGAGGGGGGGGGGGTCACCATCACCCCCCCCCCCAAAAAAAAAAAAAAAAACAAAAACCCCCAAACTCACCCCAACTGGAACCAGTCCTGCCCAGGAACTGGCGAGTGCGGGGGTCCCACAGGAACGCTCGCCACTCGGCCACCACTTGCCCGCAGCTGCGCTTCTCCTTGTCCCGCGCCATGGCGGCCCCCCCCCCGCTGTCCCCCCCCCCCGCCCCCGGTGTCGCTGCGCTGTCCCCCCCTGCCCCGCGCCGCTGTCGCCGCCGCTCCCGCCGGGACTCGAACCCGCGACTCCGCGCGGCCGCCGCCGCGCCGCCCTTTATGCGCTCGGAGGCCACGCCCCCTCCCGCGCCCAGGCCACGCCCACTGAGCGTGTTGCTTGGACCACGCCCCGCCTCTAAAGTCGCTGGGGCTCCGCCCCTTCTGCTGGGGGGGGTGTGAGGGGGTGTGGCCACGCCCCTTATGCTAATGAGGAGGGTTAAAGCTCGATTTGCAACGCCCCTTATGCTAATGAGGAGGGTTAAAGCTCAATTTGCAATGCCCCTTATGCTAATGAGGAGGGTTAAAGCTCAATTTGCAATGCCCCTTATGCTAATGAGGAGGGTTAAAGCTCAATTTGCAACGCCCCTTATGCTAATGAGGAGGGTTAAAAGCTCGATTTGCAATGCCCCTCATGCTAATGAGGAGGGTTAAAGCTCAATTTGCAACGCCCCTCATGCTAATGAGGAGGGTTAAGGCTCCAAGTGTCACGCCCCTTATGCTAATATAGGAGCATTAAATCTTAATTGCCACGCCCCTTGTGCTAATTAGGAGGGTCATAGCTTAATTTGGGAGTGCTAAAGCTTCATTTGCAACGCCCCTTATGCTAATGTGAAGGGTTAAAGCTTAATTTGCAATGGCCTTTATGCTAATTAGGAGGCTTACAGCTCAATTTGCAACACCCGTTATGCTAATGACAAGGGTTAAAGATCTGTTTGCCATGCCCCTTATGCTAATGAGGAGGGTTGAAGCTCTGTTTGCAACGCCCCCTTATGCTAATTACGAGGGTAAAGCTTAATTTGCAAAGCCCCTTATGCTAATATAGGGGCGTTAAAGTTTAATTTGCCCTGCCGCTTATGCTAATTAGGAGGGTCAAAGCTTAATTTGGGAGTGCTAAAGCTTCTTTTGCCACGCCCCTTATGCTAATGAGGAGGGTTAAAGCTCAATTTGCCATGCCCCTTATGCTAATGAGGAAGGCTAAAGCTTAATTTGGGAGTGTTAAAGCTTCATTTGCAATGCCCATTATGCTAATGAGGAGGGTTAAAGCTCAATTTGCCATGCCCCTTATGCTAATGAGGAGTGTTGATGTTCCACATGCCACGCCCTTTATGGTAATGAGGTTTTCTAAAGCTGGCACATCCCGCCCCTTATGCTAATAGGGATTTATAAACCCCAGAATGCCCCTCCCCTTATGCTAATAGGGATTTATAAACCCTCCAAATGGCCCCTCCTCTTATGCTAATAACGATTTGCTTTAATTAATTATGCCCCACCCCTTATGCTAATAATTTATTATAAAGCCCATATGCTCCACCTTTTATGCAAATAATCTTTAAAAATCCAATTTGCCCCACCCTTTATGCTAATAACTCATTACAATATACTGATACCCCACCCCTTATGCTAATACCCCATCTTGAAGCTGTCTGGCCCCTCCCTTATGCTAATAGCATCTGCCAAACCACAAAGCCACGCCCCTTATGCTAATAAATCACTCTTTAGTCACACCTCTTATGCTAATAGTACTTTATGAAGCGCCCAAACCCCGCCCCTTATGCTAATAACGAGCCCTGCATGTCTGTGCCCTGCCCCTTATGCTAATGACCACTGCAAACTCCCACAAGCCACGCCCCTTATGCTAATCTGAGATTTAAATACACCCCAGACCACCCCAGGCCCCGCCCCCAACACGTTGTCCCGCCCCTTTATCCATATAAGGGGGGGTTACTGTTCTATGCTAATGAGGGGGCGTGGCCTCCGCGGCGTTCCACCGTCCCCATTGAGAGATTTGGGGTCGGCGGTGGGGGGGGCTCTTAAAGGGCCCGCGCAGGAACGGGGGATACTGGGGGGATACTGGGGGTACTGGGAGCACTGGGAGCACTGGGAGGCACTGGGAGCACTGGGAGCACTGGGAATTGGGGGACTGGGAGCACTGGGGGGGTACTGGGAGCACTGGAGCACCACTGGGATGGGGACTGGGAGCACTGGGGGGGTACTGGGAGCACTGGAGCACTGGGAAGGGGAACTGGGAGCACTGGGAAGGGGAACTGGGAGCACTGGGGTTTACTGGGAGCACTGGGAGCACTGGGAAGGGGAACTGGGAGCACTGGGAAGGGAACTGGGAGCACTGGGAGCACTGGGAGCACTGGGAAGGGGAACTGGGAGCACTGGGGTTTACTGGGAGCACTGGGAGCCCTTGCTCGTTTGTCCTCGCGCGGTCATTAACGGGGGCGGGGCTAATTGGGGGCGGGGCCTGGGCGGGGTCACTCGAGGTCAAGTCTGGGGACCCCCCCCCCCACCCCGGGGGAGACCCCAAGGTCCCCAGTTCGCTCCAGTTCAACCAGTCCCAAACTGGGAGACGGCGACCCTGAGAGACCCTCCTCAAAGTGGGGGGGCTCGGAAATCCCGGGCGGGGGTCCCAGATTTTGGGGGGGCACCCAAGAATTTGCGGGGGGGGAGTCAGGAATTTTGGGGGGTAATGAATTTGGGAAGGGGGGTCAGGAATTTTGGGGAGGTCAGGAATTTGGGGGGGGCAGGAATTTGGGGAATTCAGGAATTTGGGGGGGGGGGTTTGCACATGTCTGGGGGGGGGTGAGGAATCCGGAGGGAGCTCAAATTTTGGGGGCGGCGGGGTGGGGGGTGTCTCAGGCATGCTCAGGCATTGGGGGGGGGGGGGTCCCCAAAAATCCACGAGGGACCCTCAAAATTCCGGGGGGGGGGGGGGGGGGGGGGGATCCCAGGCGGGGATTTTGGGGGCGGGGGGGCTCAGTTTGGGGGGGGGGGGGGGCCGTGGAGCTCCAGGAGGACGCGGTGGCGCGGGGGGGGGGGGGGGGCTCCAAGGATCCCGGGGGGGGCTCCAAGGATCCCGGGGGGGCCCGAGGATCCCGGGGGGGGCTCCAAGGATCCGGGGGGGGGCCCCGAAAAGGGGCGGGGGGCCCCGAAAGGGCCGCGCGTGCCCGGCCGAGCGCTCGCGGCTCCCCGGTAACGGCGCGTCCCGGCCGAGCTCCGCCAAACCCCCCCGGGCCCCCCCCCCCTGGAACCGGAACGGCACCGGAGCCCCCGGGGATGGGGGGGGGGGGGTCCCCCCATTCCCCCGGGGGGGGTGGGGCCCAAATTCCATCGGGGGTTCCGAAATTCTGGGGGTTCCCTGATGCATGGGAGGGGTCCCGAATTTCTGGGCGGGCGTCCTGAATTCCGGGGTGGTCCCTAAATTCGGATTGGGGGGGGGGGGGTGTGTTCCGAATTCTGGGGGAGGGGTCCCCAAATTCTAGGAGGGAGCCTCAATTCCCAGAGGGGGTCCCCAAATTCCCGGGGGGTGTCCCGAATTCCTGGGGTTCCTCGATCCATTGAGGGGGGGCGGTTCTGAGTTTCTGGGGGGGTCCCCAATTCCCGGGGGCTCCTGAATTCCCGGTGGGGGGTCCCCAATTCTCGGGGGGGTCCCGAATTCTTGGGGGGGGTGTCCCGAATATCCCGGGGGTTCCCAATTCCCAGGGGAGTCCCCAATCCATGGGGGGGGTCCCGAATTCCTGAGTCCCCCCCGGAATTAATTGGGGGGGTCCCCTGGGATCTCAGGATCCCTGAGTTTAATTTGGGGGGCTCCGGGACATTTGGACACCCCGGAATTTGGGGGGGGGGAGGGGGTCCTGGGAATCCCGGGGATCAATTTGGGGGGGGTCCCCGGGTGTTAATGGGGGGGTCCCGGGGGTTAACTTGGGGGTCCTGGGGGTTAATGGGGGGGGTCCTGGGGGTTAATTTGGGGGGTCCGGGAGTTAATTTAGGGGGGTCCTGGGGTTAAGGCGGGGTCCCGGGGTTAATTTGGGGGGGTCCTGGGGGTTAATTTAGGGGGTCCTGGGGGTTAAGGCGGGGTCCCGGGATCATTTGGGGGGGTCCTGGGGGTTAAGGGGGGGTCCGTCTACCCGAGCCCCCGGGGTAATGGGTGGGGGGGGGGTCCCGGGATCATTTGAGGGGGGTCCCAGGTATCCAGGCTCCCCGGGATCAATGAGGGGGGGGCCGGGGGGGTTTGGGGGGGGTCGGGGGTGGCCGCCCCGGGGGATTTGGTTAATCCCGGGCGGGGCTAATCCGGCCCCGGGGCACCGGGACCCGCCGCGGGCCGGGGCAGCTGCGCAGTGTGAGAGCGGGCGGGGGTCCCTGGGGGGGGGGGGGGGGGTCCCTGGGATCCCGAGGGGGTGGTCACAGGGGCGGGGGTCGCGGGGTCCCGGGTAACGGGGTGATTTGGGTCAGGGGTCTCTGGGGTTCCTGCGGGGGTCTCTGGGAGGGGGGGGGTGTGAAGGAATGAAGGGGGGGTTATTTGGGGGGGGTCGTGGGGTCAGGGGTGGGGGGCTCTGGGGTGTCCCCTGGGGGTCGCGGACGTTTGAGGCCCCTGGGGTCAATGGGGGGGGGTCGGGGGTCGCAGGGAGGGGGGGGTCCCGGAGATCTGGGTCCCCTGGGGTCAAAGGTTGGGTCCCCTGGAGATGGGGGGGTCACAGGGGGGGGGGTCTTCTTGGGGGGGGGGTCCTGGACACCTGAGTCGCCTAGGGTCAGTGTGGGGGGGGTCCCGGAGGGGGGTGGGAAATTCCCAAATGGGGGTCCTGGGGTGGGGGGGGGGGGTGGTCTCAGGGTTGGGGACCCCGGGGTCAAAGGTCAGGGGTCTCCCGGGTGTCTGGGTCGCGAGGGGGGGGGGTCCCGGGGTCATCGCGGGGGGGTCTCCGAGAGTGGGAGATCCTGGGGGGGGGGGGGGTCCCCAGGGGTGGGGGTCCCTGGGAGGGGGAGAGTCCGTGGATTTTGGGGGGGGTCCCAGGGAGCAGGGGTCTCGCAGGGTCAGGGGTCACCTGGACACCTGAAGGGGCGGGGGTCCCTTGGGCGGGGGAGGAGGAGGGGGGTGGAAGGTCCCTCCCCCACCCCCCCTCCCCATCACCCCCCGTGGGATCCACCCAGGGGTGGGGGGGGTGCGGGGGTGGGTGTTCTTTCCCAGAATCCTTTGTGGCCCATTTTTTTTGGGGGGGGGGGGTGGGACCCCCTTCCCATCGCGCCCCGCGGCCCCGGGGCCTGTCGGGATCCCCGGGGGGTCGGGGGGGGGTCGGGGAGGATGGGGGGGGGGGGATCTCGTGCGAGGGCCCCAAAAGCGGCTTAGGCACGCGCTGAGCCGCTTACGCTAATTATAGCGCGGGCCCTTTAAGAGCCGCGACCCCCCCCCCCCCAAACCCCCCCCAAACCGAGGGGGTGGGGAGGGGGCGTGGTCACATCCTCGTGCAGCGCATGAGGGACCCCCCCAGAGCCCCCCATGTGTCACAGGAGGGACCCCCAGACCCCCCAGAACCCCCCCCCACGTGTCACAGGAGGGACCCCCAGACCCCCCAGAGCCCCCAGACCCCCCCTACGTGTCACAGGAGGGACCCCCAGACCCCCCAGACCCCCCAGAGCCCCCCATGTGTCCACAGGAGGGACCCCCAGACCCCCCAGCCCACGTGTCACAGGAGGGACCCCCAGACCCCCCAGACCCCCCAGACCCCCCAGAGCCCCCCACGTGTCACAGGAGGGACCCCCAGACCCCCCAGACCCCCCAGAGCCCTCACGTGTCACAGGAGGGACCCCCCAGACCCCCCAGACCCCCCCCCATGAGTCACAGGGGGGACCCCCAGACCCCCCTAGAGACCCCCCAGCCCCCCCCCATGTGTCCCATCGGCTCCCCCCACCCCCCAGACCCCCCCTGTGCGTCCCACGTGCCCCCCAAACCCCCCCCCACGCCCCAAAACCCCCCCGCAAGCGCCACAACCCCCCCCCCCCAGAACGTCCCACCAGTGCCACCCAGTCCCTCCACCAGTCCCACCAGTGTCCCCCCGCCCCCCCCCAGGTGTCCCACGCCCCCCCAGCCCCCGGCAGCCATGGACATCGGGGGTCTGGAGACCGTGGTGGCCAACTCGGCCTACGTGTCGGCCCGCGGCGGCCCCGGCGGCAGCAAGGAGCGGCGCTCCAAGGCGCGCCTCCGCCTGCCCCACATCTCCCAGTGCGAGGCCCTGCGCGCCCAACTGGGCGGCGCCGCGGGCGCCCAGAACGGGGGTCCCGCCGCCCCCAACGGCGCCCCGCCCGGCCACACCCAAGATGGCGGCCAGGAGACGTCGTTCCGGTGGCAGTGCGTGGAGCAGCCCATCGGGAAGCTGCTGTTCCAGAGGTTTCTGGAAGGAACGCCGGAATTCGCGGCGGCCGGGGCGTTGTGGGCGGAGATCGAGGCCTTCGAGCAGTGCGAGGACGCCGAGAGGGAGGCGGCGGCCAAGCGGCTGCGGAGCCGGTTCTTCACGCCGGGCGGGTCCGAGCACTGCGGCTTCCTCAGCGCCGCCGCCACCGCGCCGTCCGCAGGTGAGGGGTGGCGTGGGTGGGTGCCAATATGGCGGCCGTGGCGCTGATATGGCTGACACAACTCCAGTATGGCGGCTGTGATGTTGATATGGCTGACGTAGCTCCAATATGGCGGCTGCGACATTGATATGGCTGACACAACTCCAATATGGGGGCTGTGATGTTGATATGGCTGACGTAGCTCCAATATGGCGGCTGTGATGTTGATATTACTGACGTAGCTCCAATATAGCGGCTGTGACATTGATATTGCTGACGCGGCTCCAATATGGTGGCCGTGATGTTGATATGGCTGATGCGGCTCCAATATGGCGGCTGTGACATTAACATTGCTGACGTAGCTCAATATGGCGGCTGTGATGTTGATATGGCTGACGTAGCTCCAATATGGTGGCTGTGATGTTGATATTGCTGACACAGCTCCAATATGGCGGCCGTGACGTTGATATGGCTGACGTAGCTCCAATATGGTGGCCATGCTGTTGATATGGCTGACGTAGATCCAATATGGCGGCCGTGACATTGATATGGTTGACATGGTTCCAATATGGCAGCTGTGACGTTGATATGGCTGACGTAGCTCCAATATGGCAGCTGTGACGTTGATATGGCTGATGCGGCTCCAATATGGCGGCTGTGACATTAACATTGCTGACGTAGCTCAATATGGCGGCTGTGATGTTGATATGGCTGACACAACTCCAATATGGCGGCTGTGATGTTGATATGGCTGACACAGCTCCAATATGGTGGCCGTGATGTTGATATGGCTGACACAGCTCCAATATGGCGGCCGTGATGTTGATATGGCTGACGTGGCTCCAATATGGCGGTCGTGACATTGATATGGCTGATGCGACTCCAATATGGCAGCCATGATGCAGATGTGGCTCCAAATGGCAGACATAGTGCCAATATGGCGGATGTCGTGCCAATGTGGTGGACGTGACACCAACATGGCGGATATGTGACATCAACATGGCGGTTGTGGCACCAATATGGCAGCCATGACACCTCATTGGCGGCCATGATGATGTTGGTGGCCATGACACCCCAATGGCAGCCATGATGTTGTTGGGAGCCATGATGATATTGGCAGCCATTATGGTATTGGCAGCCATGACATCCCAATGGCAGCCATGACACCCCAACCGTGTCCGTGACAACCTCGGTGGCCATGACACCCCAATGGTGGCCATGATGCTGTTGGCAACCATGACACTCCAATGGCAGCCATGATGGCATTGGCAGCCATGACATGCCAACGGCAGCCATGACACCCCAACGGTGGCCATGACACCCCAATGGCAGCCATGATGGCATTGGCAGCCATGACATGCCAACGGCAGCCATGACACCCCAATGTCAGGCGGCCATGATGCTGTTGAGAGCCATGACACTCCAATGGCAGCCATGACACCCTGATGGCAGCCATGACACCCTGATGGTGGCCATGATGCTGTTGGCAGCCATGACACACCAATGGCAGCCATGATGCTATTGGTGGCCATGACACCCCGACGGCAGCCATGATGGCATTGGCAGCCATGACACGCCAATGGCGGCCATGACACCCCAATGGTGGCCATGACACCCCAATGGCAGCCATGACACCCGACGGCAGCCATGACACCACGATGGCAGCCATGATGGCATTGGCAGCCATGACACGCCAACGGCGGCCATGACACCCCAATGGTGGCCATGACACCCCAATGGCAGCCATGACACCCCGACAGCCGCCATGATGACATTGGCAGCCATGACACCCCAACGGTGGCCATGATACCCCAATGGTGGCCAAGACACCCCAATGGCAGCCATGACACCCTGGCAGCAGCCATGATGGCATTGGCAGCCATGACACACCAACGGTGGCCATGATACCCCAATGGTGGCCAAGACACCCCAATGGCAGCCATGACACCCCGACGGCAGCCATGATGGCATTGGCAGCCATGACACGCCAACGGCGGCCATGACGCCCTGTAACCCTCCCCGTTGCCCCTCAGGCACCGCGCTCGCAGGCGACGCCTTCGTGCCGGCGCGCCGGGAGCTGCTGGCGCACCTGGAGGCGGCGGCCTGGGGGCCGTACCGGGGCTCGCCCGAGTTCGGCCGCTTCGTGCAGTTCAAGTGGCTCGAGAGCCAGGCCGTCAACGCCGACGCCTTCGTGGAGTTCCGCGTGCTGGGCAAGGGCGGCTTCGGCGAGGTCTGCGCCTGCCAGCGCCGCGCCACCGGCAAGATGTACGCCAACAAGCGCCTCAACAAGAAGCGCCTCAAGAAGCGCAAGGGATACGAGGTGGGGGTGGCCCCAAGGGTGGCCCAAGGGTGTCCCCAAGGGTGGCCCCAAGGGTGGCCCCAAGGGTGTCCCCAAGGGTGGCCCAAGGGTGGCCCAAGGGTGTCCCCAAGGGTGGCCCAAGGGTGGCCCAAGGGTGGCCCCAAGGGTGGCCCAAGGGTGTCCCCAAGGGTGTCCCCAAGGGTGGCCCAAGGGTGGCCCAAGGGTGTCCCCAAGGGTGTCCCCAAGGGTGGCCCAAGGGTGGCCCAAGGGTGTCCCCAAGGGTGTCCCCAAGGGTGGCCCAAGGGTGGCCCAAGGGTGTCCCCAAGGGTGGCCCAAGGGTGGCCGCAAGGGTGGCCCAAGGGTGTCCCCAAGGGTGTCCCCAAGGGTGGCCCAAGGGTGGCCGCAAGGGTGGCCCAAGGGTGGCCCAAGGGTGGCCCCAAGGGTGGCCCAAGGGTGGCCCTTTGTCCCCTCTGTGCCTGTGGGTGTCCCTCGGAACCCTCAGATGTTCCTCTGTCCTCAAATTCACCCCTCAGTCGTCCCTCTGACCCCACTTGGTCCCCTTGGACATCCCTCTGTCCCCAAATCTGCTCCTCTGTCCCCACATCTGTCCCTCTGTCCCCAGAGCTGCTCCTCTGTCCCCACATCTGTCCCCAAATCTGTTCCTCTGTCCCCTCGGATGTCCCCTCAGTCCCCGTGTCTGTCCCTTGGCGTGTGCCACCTCGTCCTTGGCATGTCCCTGTCCCTGTCCATCCCGTGTCCATGGTGGTGCCATCCTGTGTCCCCATTGTGTCCCCAGCGTGTCCTCGATGTGTCCCCAACGTGTCCCCAGGCGGCGCTGGTGGAGAAGCAGATCCTGGCACGCGTCCACAGCCGCTTCATCGTGTCCCTGTCCCTGTCCCTGTCCCTGTCCCTGTCCCTCTCCATCCTCTGTCCATGGCGGTGCCATCCCATGTCCCTGACATGTCCCCGACGTGTCCCCGATGTGTCCCCAGGCGGCGCTGGTGGAGAAGCGGATCCTGGCGCGCGTCCACAGCCGCTTCATCGTGTCCCTGGCCTGCGCCTTCCAGACCAAGACCGACCTCTGCCTCGTCATGACCATCATGAACGGCGGCGACCTGCGGTACGCGGGCTGCGGTGGCCTTGGGGGACAGCGGGGTGGCCTCAGGGTGGCCTCGGGGTGGCCTCGGGGTGGCCTCAGTGTGACCTCGGCCTGGCTTTGGATTGGTCTTGGTGTGACCTTGGTGTGGCCTTGGAGTGGCCTTGGCATGGTCTGGCATGGCCTTGGTGTGACCCTGCTGTGACCTTGATGTGGCCTTGAGGTGGCCTTGATGTGACCCTGACATGGCCTTGGCATGGCTTCGGTGTCACTTTGGTGTGACCCTGGTGTGACCTTGGCACTGTGCTGGTGCCGCACACGTTGATCGTGTCCCTGCCATGTCCCCGCGGTGTCCCCAGGTACCACAGTGTCCCCAAGGTCCCTGGTGTCCCCAATGTCCCCGATGTCCCCAGGTACCACATCTACAACGTGGACGAGGAGAACCTGGGGTTCATGAAGCTGCATGTGCTGAGCGTGTCCCTGTCATGTCCCCATGGTGTCCCTGTGGTCTCCCCGATGTCCCCGGTGTCCCCAATGTCCCCAATGTCCCCGATGTCCCCAGGTACCACATCTACAACGTGGACGAGGAGAACCCGGGCTTCGCGGAGCCGCGCGCGGTTTTCTACACGGCGCAGATCCTGCTGGGGCTGGAGCACCTCCACCAGCACCGCATCGTCTACCGCGACCTCAAACCCGAGAACGTCCTGCTCGACGACGCCGGTGGGGACACGGGGACACTGGGGGGACATGGGGACGTTGGGGACATTGGGGCATTTGGGGACATTGGAGATGTTGGAGATGTTGGGGACATTGGGGCATTTGGGGACATTGGAGATGTTGGGGACATTGGCAACATCAGGGACATTGGGGACATTGGGATATTGGAGATGCCGGAGATGTTTGGGACATCGGGGACATTGGGAACATTGGGGACATTTGGACATTGGGGACGTTGGGGACATTTGGACATTGGGGACATTGGGAACATTTGGACATTGGGGTAATGGGGACATTTGGACATTGGGAACATTGGGGACATTTGGACATTGGGGACGTTGGGGACATTTGGACATTGGGGACGTTGGGGACACTGGAGATGTTGAAGATGTTGGGGACATTGGGGACATCAGGGACATTTGGACATTGGGGACACTGGAGATGTTGGGACATTTGGGACATTGGTGGATGTGGGAAATGAGGGGGACATGGGGACACCGGTGGTCACTGGTGGTCACTGGTGGTCACTGGTGGTCACTGGTGCCCAGGCCACGTCCGTCTGTCCGACATGGGCCTGGCCGTGGAGCTCAAGGATGGAGAGAGCAAAACCCGCGGCTACGCCGGGACCCCAGGTGGGGACAGGGGACACTGGGGGGACACTGGGGACACTGAAGGACACTGGGGACACTGGGGGACACTGGGGGGACACTGGGGACACTGGGGACACTGGGGGACACTGGGGACACTGGGGGACACTGGGGGACACTGGTGGGACAGGGGGACGTGGGGGGAACCTTGGGTACAGTGAGGACATGGGAAGCCCCCCAGATACCTGTGTCACCTCTGGTCACCTGTGCCCCCCCTGTGTCACCTGTGTCACCCCTGTGTCACCTGGGTCACCCCAATGTCACCTGGGTATCCCCTGGAGATCCTACTGGGGTGGCCAATGTCCCCTGTCCCCTCGATGTCCCCTCGATGTCCCCTGTCCCCCTCGATGTCCCCTCGATGTCCCCTCGATGTCCCCTCGATGTCCCCTCGATGTCCCCTGTCCCCCTCGATGTCCCCTCGATGTCCCCTGTCCCCGCAGGGTTCATGGCCCCCGAGCTGCTCAAGAACGAGGACTACGATTGGTCGGTCGATTACTTCACGCTGGGGGTGACGGTCTACGAGATGCTGGAGGCCAAGGGCCCCTTCCGCCGGCGGGGGGAGAAGGTGACCCCCACCCCCAGCGCCCCCCAGTACAGACCAGTACAGCCCAGTACAGCCCAGTAACCATGGGAACCCCCAGGAACCCCAAGGAACATCTCAGGGCTTCCAAGAACCTCCCAAGGACCACCAGGAACTCCCCAAAATTCAGCCCAGGGCTCCCAGAAATCCCCCAGCACCTTCAGAACCCCCCAAGAACCTCCAAGAACCACCCCCCCCGACCTTCAGAACCCCCCAAGAACCTCCAAGAACTCCCCAGGTCCCTCAGAAACCTCCAAGAACCTCCCCCAGGTCCTTCAGAAACTCAAAAATTAAAAAAAAAAAAAACAAAAAAAAACTCCCCAGGACCTTCAGAAACCCCCTAAAACCTCCAAGAACCCCCCCAGGTCCCTCAGAAACCTCCAAGAACCTCCAGAAAACCCCCCAAGAACCTCAGAAACATCAAAATTTCCAATAAACCCCCCAAAGATCCCCCTCAAGACCCTAAGAAAAGTCCCCAAAGCCTCCAAGAGATGCCCCCAGCACCTTCAGAAACCCCCAAGAACCTCCAGGAAACCCCCCAGGTCCCTCAGAATCCTCCAAGAACCTCCAGAAAACCCCCCAGGTCCCTCAGAAACCTCCAAGAACCTCCAGAAAACCCCCCAGGTCCCTCAGAAACCTCCCAGAACTTCCAGGAAACCCCCCAGGTCCCTCAGAAACCTCCAAGAATCGCCCCCAGGACCTTCAGAACCCCCCCCCAAAACCTCCAAAAATTGTGACCCCAAGGACCCCCGACCCTTTTTTTTTTTCCCCGTTGTCCCCGCAGGTGGAGAACAAGGAGGTGACGCGGCGCATCCTGAACGACCCCGTGACCTACTCGGACAAGTTCAGCGCGGCGGCGCGCGAGGCCTGCGAGGGGCTCCTGGCCAAGGACCCCCAAGCCCGCCTGGGCTTCCGCGACAACGACTGCGCCCAGCTGAAGGCCCACCCCTTCTTCAGGAGCATCAACTGGGGGCGTCTCGAGGCCGGTAACGCCCCCCGTGGGGCTGGGAGGGGTCTCCAGGGCGGTCAAGGGTCGGGAAATGGGAAATGGGGTCTCCAGGGGGTGGTCGTGGTGGTGGGGCTTGGTGGGGCGTTGGGTGGCCAAGAGTTGGGTCTGCAGTGGGCTTTGGGTGGTCATGGTGGTGTCTCCATTGAGTGGTCAAGAGTTGGGGTCTCCAGTGGGTTTTGGGATCTCCAGTGGGTGTTGGGTGTTCATGGTGGTGTCTCCATTGAGCGTTGGGTGGTCCTGAATTGGAGTCCCCAAAGGACATTGGATGGTCAAGAGTTGGGGTCTCCAGTGGGTTTGGGGGTCTCCAGTGGGTGTTGGGTGCTCATGGTGGTGTCTCCATTGAGCGTTGGGTGGTCAAGAGTTGGGGTCTCCGATGGGTTTTGGGGTCCCCAAGGGGGGTTGGGGGTCAGGAAATGGGGTCTCCAGGGGGTGGTCAAGGAGGTCACTCTCAGTAGAGCGTTGAGTGGTCAAGAGTTGGGGTCTCCGATGGGTTTTAGGGTCTCCAGTGGGTTGTGGGTGTTCATGGTGGTGTCTCCATTGAGCGTTGGGTGGTCAAGAGTTGGGGTCTCCAGTGGGTTTTGGGGTCTCCGATGGGTTTTGGGGTCTCCAATGAATGTTGGAGGTCCAACAATGAGGTTTCCACTGAGTGTTGGGAGCCCTGGGCTGAATTTTGGGGAGTTCCTGGTGGTTCCTGAGAGGTTCTTGGAAGCCCTGAGATGTTCCTTGGGGTTCTCCTGGTTACTGGACCATACTGGGCTGTACTGGGAGGTTTCCAGGAGTCCTGGGCTGGATTTTGGGGAGTTCCTGGTGGCTGAGAGCTTTCTGGAAGCCCTGAGATGTTCCTTGGGGTTCCTGGGGGTTCCTGGGGGTTCCTGTGGTTACTGGACCATACTGGGCTATACTGGGAGGTTTCCGGGAGCCCTGGGCTGGATTTTGGGGAGTTCCTGGTGGTCCTTGAGAGGTTTTTGGAAGTTCTCAGATGTTCCTTGAGGTTCCCATGGTTACTGAGAGATACTGGACCATACTGGGCTGTACTGGGAGGTTTCCGGGAGCCCTGGGCTGGATTTTGGGGAGTTCCTGGTGGTTCCTGAGAGGTTCTTGGAAGCCCTGAGATGTTCCTTGGGGTTCCCCTGGTTACTGGACCGTACTGGTCTGTACTGGGGCTATCCCTGACAACCCCAAAGCCAACGGGGTGTCCTCCCCCAAGGCCTGGTGCCCCCCCCGTTCGTGCCGGACCCCCGCCGCGTGTACGCCAAGGACCTGGGTGACGTGGGCGCCTTCTCCACGGTCAAGGGGGTGGAGCTGGACGCGGGGGACGCGGCGCTGTGCGACGCCTTCGCCTCGGGCACCGTCCCCATCCCCTGGCAGGAGGAGCTGATCGAGACCGGCGTCTTCGAGGAGCTCAACGTTTGGGGGGCCCCGGGGACGCTGCCCCCCGACCTGGACCCCAGCGCCGCGGGGGGGGGCGGCGGGGGCAAGTCCTCCACCTGTCACCTGCTGTGAGAGGGGGACCCCGAAATTTGGGGAGGGACTCCACCTGTCACCTGCTGTGAGAGGGGGACCCCGAAATTTGGGGAGGGACTCCACCTGTCACCTGCTGTGAGGGGGGGACCCCGAAATCTGGGGGGGTTAACTCCACCTGTCACTTGTTGTGGAACCCCAAAATTTGGGGGGCTAACTTCACCTGTCACCTGCTGTGAGGGGGGGACCCCGAAATTTGGGGAGGGACTCCACCTGTCACCTGCTGTGAGAGGGGGGACCCCGGAATTTGGGGGGTTAACTCCACCTGTCACTTGTTGTGGAACCCCGAAATCTGGGGGGGTTAACGCCACCTGTCACTTGTTGTGAGAGAGTGGGAACCCCAAAATCTGGGGGAGCTCCTTCACCTGTCACCTGATGTGGCACCCCAAAATTTGGGGGTTAACTCCATCTATCACTTGTTGTGGCCCCCCAAAATTTTGAGGGGTTCAGTCCACCTGTCACCTGCTGTGAGAGGGGGGGAACCCCGAAATTTGGGGGGGGTTAACTCCACCTGTTACGTGCTGTGAGAGGGATTGGGGGGGCACCCCAAAATTTTGGGGGGAGGGACTCCACCTGGTGTGAGCGATTGCCCCCCAAAAGTTTGGGGCAGGGACAGGGATGTGGGGGGGGCTCTAAAAGTGGGGGGCTCCATCCCGAAGGGGCTTGAAAGTGGGGGACCCCCCCCTTGAGGATTCCTGGAGTTGGAGCCCAAAATTGGGGTGTACCCCCCCCCTTTTTTTGGGGTGTCTGGAATGGGGAGACAAAAAGGGGAAACCCCCTCAGGACCCCCAAAAATCAACGCCCTCTCCCCCAAAAAAAGAGACCCCAAAACTCGAGGGACCCCCCCCAGACCTCAGGGCCCCCCCCCTCAGCTCGGTGCCACCTGGGGGGATCCCCAAATTTACCTCATGTCACCCCCTCCCCCCTGTGACTCAGGGACACCTTTTGGGCCCCCCAAAAAGGGGAGACCCCCCAAAAAATGGGGAACCCCCCCAAAAAGGGGGTCCCCTCCCCCCCCCCCCCGTGTACAATAAATCGTGGTTGTTGTTGCTGCTCCGTGGGGGGGGGTCTGGATTTGGGGACCCCCCCGATGTCACCCCCAAAATGTCCCTCCGTGTCCCCCAATGTCCCCCCCAGTGCCACCCCCCACCGGGAACCGCCCCTCCCCCCCAATGTCCCCATGTGTCCCCAATGTGTCCCCAATCCCCCCCAATGTCCCCAAAGTCCCCAATGTCCCCCCAATGTCCCCAATCCCTCGATGTCCCTGATGTCCCCAATGTGTCCCTATGTCCCCAATGTCCCCAGTCCCGCCACTGTCCCCAATGTCCCCAATCCCCCCAATGTCCCCATGTCCCAATGTCCCCAATGTCCCCCCAATGTCCCCAACCCCCTCAATGTCCCCAATGTCCCTGATGCCCCCAATCTTCATAATGTCCCCAATCCCCCGATGTCCCCTCAATGTCCCCAATGTCCCCAATCCCCACGATGCCCCCCTCATGTCCCCAATGTACCCAACCCCCTGCTGTCCCCAATCTCCCCCATGTTCCCAGTGTCCCCAATGTCCCCAATCCCCCCCATGTCCCCAATGTCCCCAATGTCCCCAATCCCCCCCATGTCCCCAATCCCCCCCATGTCCCCCCGTGTCCCCAATGTCCCCAATCCCCCCCATGTCCTCAGTGTCCCCAGTGTCCCCAATCCCCCCCATGTCCCCCCATGTCCCCAATGTCCCCAATCCCCCCCATGTCCTCAGTGTCCCCAGTGTCCCCAATCCCCCCCATGTCCCCCATGTCCCCAGTGTCCCCAATCCCCCCGATGTCCCCCCCGTGTCCCCGCTGTCCCCAAGGCCAGCTCAGCTCTACGGTGTTTATTGGCGTCTCTAACACTCACTGATGCAGATAAATAGTGGACATTTGTCACCGCTGCCACCCCCCGCCGCGGGGACGCCCCGGGGGGGGACCCCCCCCCCCCGCCACCCCCCGGGACCCCTCCCCAGCGGGGACACCCCCGAGGGGCCCCCCCGGGGGGGGCGGACGCCGGGGGGACAGGGGGGGGGGGGGGGGGGTGGGGACATCCATGGGGTCACCTCGGTGGGGACGGGGCCATCCCCTTGGGGACATCCCCAGAGCCACCCCCCTTGGGGACACCCCCTTGGGGACATCCCCCACTGACGTCACTCCCTTGGGGACATCCCGGTGGGGACAGGGCCACCCCCTTGGGGCCACCCCCTTGGGGACATCCCCAGGGCCATCCCCTTGGGGACACCCCCTTGGGGACATCCCGGTGGGGACAGGGCCACCCCCTTGGGGCCACCCCCTTGGGGACATCCCCAGGGCCACCCCCTTGGGGACACCCCCTTGGGGACAACCCCCACTGACGTCACTCCCTTGGGGACACCCCCTTGGGGACATCCCCCACTGACGTCACCCCCTCGGGGCCACCCCTCGGTTGTCAGCCGGGTGGTGCCACCCCATTTTTGGTGCCACCCCCACCCACTGATGTCCCCAGCGGGGTCCCCTCCCCCCTCTGGGGCCCCTCCCCCCTCTGGGGCCCCTCCCCCACTCGGGTTTTTGTCACTTTTCCCCTTTTCCCGCTCCTTTTTTTTTTTTTTTTTTTTTTTTTTTGCCTTTTCCGGTCGCTTTTCCCCCTAAAGTGCGCTCGGGGAGGGGGGGAGGGGACACCGGGGGTGGGGGGAGGGGACATTGGGGGGGGGGGGAGGGGGACACGAGGGTTGGGGGAGGGGCGGGGGGGTTCAGTCAGTAGCGAACGCGGCCACGAAAGTGCAAAAGGGGGGAGGGGCCGCGGGGGGGAGGGGGAGGGGGGAGGGGCCTTGCACGTGGATGATCCTTGCACGAGGATCCTTGCACGGGGATCCTTGCATGGGGATGATCCTTGCACGTGGATGATCCTTGCACGGGGATGATCCTTGCACGGGGATCCTTGCACGCGGATCCTTGCACATGGATGATCCTTGCACGAGCATGATCCTTGCACGTGGATGATCCTTGCACGAGGATGATCCTTGCACGGGGATGATCCTTGCACGTGGATGATCCTTGCACGGGGATGATCCTTGCACATGGATCCTTGCACGTGGATGATCCTTGCACGTGGATGATCCTTGCACATGGATGATCCTTGCACGCGGATCCTTGCACGTGGATGATCCTTGCACGAGGATGATCCTTGCACATGGATGATCCTTGCACGTGGATGATCCTTGCACGTGGATCCTTGCACGGGGATCCTTGCACATGGATGATCCTTGCACGGGGATCCTTGCATGAGGATGATTTTTGCATGAGCATGATCCTTGCACGAGGATGATCCTCGCACGTGGATGATCCTTGCACGTGGATGATCCTTGCACGGGGATCCTTGCACGAGGATGATTTTTGCATGAGCATGATCCTTGCACGAGGATGATCCTCGCACGGGGATCCTTGCACATGGATGATCCTTGCACATGGATGATCCTCGCACGGGGATCCTTACACATGGATGATCCTTGCACGAGCATGATCCTTGCGTGTGGATCCTTGCACGTGGATGATCCTTGCGTGTGGATGATCCTTGCACGCGGATCCTTGCACGCGCGCTTCGCACGAGGATCGTCCTTGCACGTGCAGGAATCTGGCACGAGGATCCTTGCACAAGGAATCCTGCACGCGGATCCTTGCGCGCGCGTCACCCTTGCGCGAGGAACGTCCCTTGCACAAGGGTTCTTGCACGTGGATCCTTGCACGAGGACGATCCTTGCACGAGGATTTGCTCGCTCACACGCGGCTCCTTCCACGAGGATTTGCTCGCACACATGTGGATCCCTGCACAAGGATGATCCTCACACGAGGATTTGCTCGCTCACACGCAGATCCTTGCACAAGGATGATCCTCACACGAGGTTTTGCTCGCTCACACGTGGCCCCTTGCACAAGGATTTGCTCGCACACATGTGGATCCTTGCACAAGGACGATCCTTGCACAAGGATTTACTCGCTCACACGTGGATCCTTGCGCAAGGACGATCCTCACACGAGGATTTGCTCGCTCACACGCAGATCCTTGCACAAGGATTTGCTCGCACACATGTGGGCTTTGCACAAGGACGATCCTTGCACGAGGATTTACTCGCTCACACGCGGATCCTTGCGCAAGGACGATCCTCACACGAGGATTTGCTCGTTCACACGCAGATCCTTGCACAAGGATGATCCTCACACGAGGTTTTGCTCGCTCACACGTGGCTCCTCACACGAGGATTTGCTCGCTCACACGTGGATCCTTGCACAAGGACGATCCTCACACGAGGATTTGCTCGCTCACACGCGGCTCCTTGCACAAGGACGATCCTCACACGAGGATTTGCTCGCTCACACGCGGATCCTTGCACAAGGACGATCCTTGCACGAGGATTTGCTCGCTCACACGCGGATCCTTGCACAAGGACGATCCTCACACGAGGATTTGCTCGCTCACACGCGGATCCTTGCACAAGGACGATCCTCACACGAGGATTTGCTCGCTCACACGCGGATCCTTGCACAAGGACGATCCTCACACGAGGATTTGCTCGCTCACACGCGGATCCTTGCACAAGGACGATCCTCACACGAGGATTTGCTCGCTCACACGCGGATCCTTGCACAAGGACGATCCTCACACGAGGATTTGCTCGCTCACACGCGGATCCTTGCACAAGGACGATCCTCACACGAGGATTTGCTCGCTCACACGCGGATCCTCGCACGCGGCTCACGCCCGGCCCCCCTCGTGCAAGGCCCCCCTCGTGCCCCGGCGGCCGTGACGGAGCGTGAGCGTGAGCGGGCGTGCGAGGGAGCGCGGGGCCATGGGTGTGCAAGGCGGGGTCAGGCGGGTGTGCAAGGGGCGGGTTTGCACGAGGATGGCCCCCAGCGCCGTGCGGTGCACGAGGGCGGCGGGGAAGGGCCGGGCCTGGCACGAGGGTGGGCCTTGCACACTCACCATGGCACGGGGAGCCATTTGCACACTCAGATTTGCACAGGGATCCATTTGCACACCCACAACTGCACGAGGATGAGCCTCGCACACTCACCATTGCAGGGGGACCCATTTGCACACTCAGAACAGAATGAGGAGTCCTTTGCACACTCAGATTTGCACGGGGAGCCGTTTGCACACCCACAACTGCACGAAGGCAGCCCTTTGCACGCTCAGAATTGCACAAGTGCCCATTTTCACACTCACAGCTGCTCCAAGAGTCCTTTGCACGCTCAGAACTGCAAAAGGACCCCCCCCCCGCACACTCAGAATTGCACCAGGCCCCTCTCTTGCACGCTCACCGCTGCCCCCGGCCCCTCCCCGTCGCACATTCGCCCCCCTTGCACGCTCGCCCCCCCCCCCGGGTCTAAGTGCTGGAATGTCGCTGCGATGCCGATAAGGTGCCGAAGGGGGGGGGAGGGGTCGGGGTTTGGGATTTTGGGGGGCCCCGGGATAGTGGGGGGGCCCCGACTCCGATGGGGGGAGGGGGAGGGGCCCCTTTGGGGGTGCAAAACGCTGCGGGGGGGGGAGGGGCGGGCCTCGTATATTGGGGGAGGGGTCTCTGGAGTGGGGGAGGGGCTGCTTTGGGGGTTGCCCTGTATTTGGGGGGGGTCTTCGCTGTTTGGGGGGGTCCCTGTGCTCGGGGGGGGGGGCAGACCCCTCCTCTCCCCCCCAATTTGGGGTGACTGGAAGCCCCTCCCACCGCCCAGTATCCCCAGTGCCCCCCCCAGTCTCATACTGGTCCCTGTGGCCCCTCCCAAATTCCACGGGGGTCCCCATCTTCCTATGGGAACCCCCCACGAGATTCTGGGGACCCCCAACATCTCTGGGACCCCCATCCCCCCAAAACTTCCATGGGGTCCATGAACCTCTGTTGGACCCCCCCCCCAAAATTTACGGGCATCTCCAATCTCTTATGGGGACCTCAAATTTCATGGGGGCCCCCCCAAATTTTATGGGGTCCCTCAACTTCTATGGGGCCCAAGGGAGACCCCCCCATTATGGGCCCCACCTCTTTTCAATGGGGTCCCCCAACCACTGTGGGACCCCCACCCCCTCCAGTCCCCCCCCAGTAGGGAGCAGGGACCCCCCCCTCACCTCCGGGGCGCCCCCAAAACTCCTACAGAGCCCCTCCCCCTTCCATGGGGCAACGCCCTCCCCCTCCCCTCCCCCACCCCTCAGGTGCCCCCCCCCGCTTGCCGGGGCCGCTCCCCTCCCCCACCGGGGAACCCAAAAGTGGGGGGGGCCGTGCTGGGGGGGAGGGGCGCCCCCCCCGCCCCCCCCCCAGCCCCCAGGAAGCCGCGCTCGGGCTCGGGGAGGACGAGGGCCAGGGGGAGGGGGAAGGGGAAGGGGTAGGCGGCCACCAGGCGGGGCCCGAAGGGCAACGGGAACGCGGGGGGGGGAGGGGCCGGGGGGGCGCGGGGACCCCCCCGGGGTGTCCCCCCCCCGCCCCCCCCGGCGTCGTCCCCGAGCTCGGGGTCCCCGCCCGCGGCCCGGCAGAGCAGCGCCAGCGGCTGCTCCTGCACCGGGAAGCCCCCGCCGTCGTCACCGCCGCTGTCACCCCCGGCGGGACCCGCGACCTCGGCCCCGCCGGCGTCACCCGGGGGCGGTGGCACCGCGCCGGCGACGCCGGGGGACGGCGGGACCCCCCCTTTATCCGCGGCCGGCGGGGTGTAGGCGATGACCGTGGGAGGCGCCGGTGACCCCGGCGGTGACGCCGGTGCTGACCCCGGTGGTGACCCCGGTGACCCCGGCGGTGACCCCGGAGGTGACCCCGGCGGTGACCCCTGCAGTGACCCCGGCGGTGACCCCGGCGGCGACCCCGGCGAGCGCCGCCGGTGCCGCTGGGCGTGGCGGCTGAGCGCGGCCGCCGTCTTGCACACCTTGGCGCAGGTGGGGCAGGTGAAGCGCAGCGACGGCCGCCGCCCCACGCGGCCCGACGACGTCCCCGATGTCCCCGCCGGCGGCGCCGCGGCGCCGGCCTCGTGTCCCCGCTGGTGCTTCCGCAGCTTCCGCAGCGCCGGGAAGCTCTTCCCGCACACCCGGCACGGGTGCTGCCGCTCCCGGCGCCGCGCGGCGTCCCCGCGCTGCCGCCCGTCGCCGTCGTCGCCGCCGTCGTCCCCCGGCGCCCGGCGCAGCGAGCGCAGCTTGCGCCGCCACCGCGGCTTCTTGGCGGCCCCGGGGGCCGCCCCGGCGCCGGCGGCGTTGCCGCCCGCCTTCCTCTTGGGCTTGTAGGAGTAGTAGGGCCGCCAGAGCCGGTCCTCGGCGTCGCTGTCGTCGTCGCCGTCGCCGCGGCGCTCCTCGGCGCCGTCGCCGCGCAGGTCGGTGCCGGAGATGCGGCGCTTGACGATGGCCTCCTCGCCGATGCGCACGGTGATCTGGCACAGCCCCTCGCCCGCCGCCGCCGAGCCCGCGTACGCCGGCTTGGCCACGTAGGTCATGGTGCGGCCACCCCCGGCGGGGTTCTGGGGCGCGGCGGCCGCGGCCGCGCCCTCGGTGGCCGCGCCCTCGGCGGCCGCGCGCTGCGCCTCGATGTAATCGCGCAGCACCTGCTTCTTGATGGGCACCGCCGGCGTCACCGGCGCGGCCGCCGGCGCCTCAGGCGCTCCCGGCGGCTCCTCGCCCGCCCGGCCGTTGTAGGCGATGACCGAGGCCGCGCCGCTGCCGCCGCCGCCGCGCACGATGACCGACGGCGCCGCGCGGCCGTAGGCGATGACCGAGGCGGGCTCCGGCCGCGGCGGCGCCGCCGGCGGGTAGGCGGTGGCCCCGGCGTCCCCCGGCGCAGCCGCCGGAGCCGGCGCGGCCCCGTCGGGCACGGCGCCCTGGCTGTAGGTCTTGTAGGGGCGCTTGTTGGCCCGCATGGGCAGCAGGCGGTAGAGCTTGAGCGCGTTGAGCTTGGGCCGGTAGCCGCCGTTGGGCGTCTTCTCGGAGGCGATGAGCCCCGGGCTGATGCCGTGGAAGGCTTTTTGGTGCGTCTTGAGGTTGTAGTAGGTGACGAAGGTGTCCCAGCAGAAGATGCACTGGTAGCGGCGCTCGCCCGTGTGCCACACCTCGTGCTTGGTGCGGTACTCGGCCAGCGCGAACACCTTGTCGCAGTAGCGGCACGGGTACTTGCGGCGCCACGAGTGGACGTTGGCGTGGCGCTTCAGGCTGGACAGCGTCATGTAGGAGCGCTGGCACACGCCGCACAGGTACAGCACCTGCCCGTCCACCACCTTGACCAGCGGCTCCTGCTCCGCGCCGGGCTCCAGCGCGCGGTGCCGCAGCAGCAGCGCCTTCTTGGCCGCTCTCGGCGGCGCCGCGGCGCTGGTAGTCGTCGCAGCGGTGGCGGCGGCGGCGGCGGCGCCGGTGACGGCGACGTCGGTCCCGGCGGCGTTGGCGGCGTCGCCGTCGCCGTCGCGACAGCCGACCTCGTGCGTCTGCAGGCGCTTGACGTGGATGAAGCTCTTGCCGCAGTGCCGGCAGCACAGCCCGCGGCGCCCGCGGTGCAGCTTGGCGTGGAAGCCCAGCGCCGCCGCCGAGCCGAAGCCGCGCCCGCACAGCCCGCACCGCAGCGACGCCGGCGACGCCTCCGCCTCCGCCGCCGGCGCCGCGTCCTCGCCCGCCTCGCCGGGCCGCGCCGCGCGGGCGAGGTCCGCGGCGGGCGGAGGGGGGGTCCAGGCGCCGTTCATGTCCCGCGGCGCCGGCGGGGGAGGCGGCCCGGCCTCCAGGCCCTGCAGCGAGGGGATGCCGAGGCGCCGGCCCACGGCCCCCAGCGCCCGCGCGGCCGCCGGCGACGGCACGGCCAGGCGCGAGTTGTAGATGAAGTTGAGGACGTCGGAGAAGACGCCGGCCTGGACGCCCGGCAGCTCCAGCACCTGGGCGGGCGAGGGGCAGGTGGGCTCCTGGGCCAGCGCCCGCTTGAAGAAGGGGCTGGAGGCGGCCAGGACGTTTTTATGGGCGCGGAATTTGGTGTCCTCGGCGATGATGGTGACGTCGCAGAACTGGCCCCGCAGGCGCTGCTCGTTCAGCTCCAGCAGCAGCGCCCGGCAGTGCCCGGCGTCCGACACCTCCACGACCGGAGCCATCCCCGCGCCGGCCACCTGCGCGGGGAAAAACGGGGGCATGGGGTCACCTGGGTGGGCGGGGACACCGTTTGGGGTCACCTGGGTTTTTATTTGGGGTCCCCCAGACACCTAGATCACAATTTGGGGTCACCTGGGTGGGCAGAGCCACAGTTTGGGGTCGCCTGGGTTCTTATCTGGGGTCACCCAGGCACCTGGTTCATGATTTGGGGTCACCTGGGTGGGTGGGGCTATGATTTGGGGTCACCCAGACACCTGGGTCCCATATTTGGGATTGCATGGCTAAATCCTTTATTTGGGGTCATCCAGACACTCGGGTCCTTTACTTGGAGTCACCCAGACACCAGGGTGCCCTTTTTGGGGTCACGTGTGTGGCTGAATTTTTTATTTGGCGTCACCTGCATGGCTGCATCCCTTATTTGGGGTCACCCAGACACCTGGTTCACTATTTGGGGTCACTCATGGGTTTTGGGGTCACACCAGGGTTTGGTGTCCCCTGTCCCCGGGGTCTCTGTGGGGTTTTGGGGTCACTCTGTCCCCTGTCCCGGGGTCACTCTGGGGTTTTGGGGTCACTCTGTCCCCTGTCTCCGGGGTCCCTGTGGGGTTTTGGGCTCACTCTGTCCCCTGTCCCCGGGGTCCCTGTGGGGTTTTGGGGTCACTCTGTCCCCTGTCCCCGGGGTCCCTGTGGGGTTTTGGGGTCACTCTGTCCCCTGTCCCCGGGGTCACTCTGGGGTTTTGGGGTCACTCTGTCACCTGTCCCCGGGGTCCCTGTGGGGTTTTGGGGTCACTCCGGGGCTCGCTGTCCCCCGTCCCCTTTCCCACGGTCGCTGTCCCCGGCCCGGCGCCGCCATTTTGTGTCAGGGCCCGCCCGGCCTGAGGCGGCTCAAAATGGCGGACGGGACCGAACCACCGGGGAGGAACCGCGGGGGGGAGCGGGGAAAAGGGGCAGAACCATCGGGAACTGCGGGGGGAGCAGGGGCAGAACCACCAGCAGTGCCCCCAGTGCCCCCCCAGTACCCCCCAGTGCCCCCCAGGGCCCTCCCAGTATCCCCCAGTATCCCCCAGTGCCCTCCCAGTACCCCCCAGTGCCCCCCAGTGCCCCCCAGTACCCTCCAGTGCCCACCAGTACTCTCCCAGTACCCCCCAGGGCCCTCCCAGTGCCCTCCCAGTGCCCCCCAGTGCCCCTCAGTACTCTCCCAGTATCCCCCAGTATCCCCCAGTACCCCCCAGTGCCCCCCAGTGCCCCACCTGTGCGCGGGGCCCTCATGGACTGGGTGTTGCAGCTCCGGGGGTCCTCGGGGGGGGGTCACAGCCGGCCGGGCCTCCTGGGGGAGGGGGGGACACCGAGAGAGGGGTCACAACACCGGGATTTGGGGGGAAACACCCGGATTTGGGGGAAACATCTGGATTTGGGGGAAACAACCGGATTTGGGGGTACTCGGGGTCATTGGAGAGGTCACAACACCGATATTTGACACGTAACACCTGGATGTGGGGGGAAACACCCAGATTTGGGGTGAAACACGCGGATTTGGGGGTTCCCGGGGTCACTGGAGGGGCCGCAACACCCAGATTTCAGGGAACACCCGGATTTGGGTGTAAAACACCCAGATTTGGGGTGAAACACATGGATTTGGGGTGAAACACACAGATTTGGGGGGGAACACCCAGATTTGTGGGTACCCGGGGTCACGGGAGGGGTCACAACACCCGGATGCGGGTGACAAAGTGACAGCGAGGGATTCTGCAGGGTGACGTCACCGTCACCGCAAAGGGACGGGCGTGACGTCATCTGGAGGGGCTGGAGATGATGTCATCACGTGTGAGGGTGACGTCATGGGTCGGGATTGGTCGTCGCTGTGAGGGGAGGGGTGTGACGTCACTGCGGGGGGTTGAGGGCGGCATGACGTCACCAGGAGGGGACACCGCTGACAACACAGGGCAGGGGGCGGGGCGCTGTGACGTCATCGAGGTGACGTTGTGGGGGGTGTGTCGCACACAGCGGGGGGGGGGGGACACGGGGGTGGGGACAGCGACAGCCGAGGGCAGGGGGTGACACCTGGGGGGGGGTGGGGAGGTGACGCAGGTGGGAGGGGGGCGGGGACAACCTGACGCTACAACCGGAAGCGCCCGGGGGGGAATTTTGGGGGGGGGGGGGGGGAGGAAAAGGCGGAGGGACCCCCCACACACACACCCGTGCACCCCCTCCCCCCACGGAACCCCCCCCCCAAACCCGCGAGGGGACCCCGAGTGTCACCCGGGGGGGGGTTGGGGGGGGGAGGGGGCACACCCACCCCTCCCCCCCCTGCCCGTGCCCCCCGCCCCGCCCCCCAGGTACCCCCGGAGCCGCCTGACGGCGGCGTCCCGTCCGCGACGTCACCGGGGGGGGGAGGGGGGGAGTGTCACCCAACCGTTACCATGGGAACAACCCCCCCCTCCCCCCCCAGACCCCTCCCCCTCCCCCCCTTTCGGACACACCTTTCACCTGCGGCCAATCAGGGGGCAGGGAGCGCCAGGCCACGCCCACCCCTCCCCGCGGCCGCGCCCACTCCGCGCCAATGGCAGCGCGCGCGCCGCTGACGTCATGGGCTCACCTGGATGATCATTGGCTGGGCTGGGAGTGACGTCACGGGGCCCCGTCCTGCCGCGGGCGGTGTCAAAGGAGCAGGCGGAGGCTGAGGGGGCGGGGTCAGAGAGGGGGCGTGGTTAGAAAGGGGCGTGGTTAAGAGGAGAATGGGGGGGGAATGCGGAAGTGTCAGCGCGTCACGGGCGGGAGGGGACACGGGGGGGACACGGACAGGTGTGACACGGACAGGTGTGACACGGACAGGTGTGACACGAACAGGTGTTACACACACACACACCTGCACACACACAGGTGTGACACGGACAGGTGTGACACGGACAGGTGTGACACGAACAGGTGTGACACACGCACACACCTGCACACACACAGGTGTGACATGGACAGGTGTGACATGAACAGGTGTTACACACACACACACCTGCGCACACACAGGTGTGACACGAACAGGTGTTACACACACACACACCTGCACACACAGAGGTGTGACACGGACAGGTGTGACACACACACACACCTGCACACACACAGGTGTGACATGCACGGTCAGGTGTGAGACACGCACACACACCTGCACACAGGTGTGACACACACATAGGTGCGACACGCACAGGTGTGACACACACAGACAGGTGTGACACACGCGCACACCTGCACACAAACAGGTGTGACACGCACACACCTGCGCCACAGGTGTGACACACACACACCTGCACACGGGTGTGACACACACACAGAAAAACAGGTGTGACACACACACCTCTGCACAGGTGTGACACACACAGACAGGTGTGACACACGCGCACACCTGCACATGGGTGTCACACACACACCTGGACACACACAGGCGTGACACACACACACACCTGCGCACACACAAAGTGTGACACACACCTGTGCACAGGTGTGACACACACACGCACACAGGTGTGACACGCACACACCTGCGCACACACACAGGTGACACACCCACACAACAGCCACAGCACCTGGTGCACACGCGCAGCACGCGTGACACGTGCCAGGCGCAACCAACCGCGCACGGACACAACACACGCAGCCCCACAACCCCCACACAACCGCAACGGCGCGCGGGGCGCGACGCGCGGCCGAGCACGGGCGCACAACCGCGCGGGGACGCGTGACACGGCCGGTCGCGCGCGCGCGACCGCGCGGGGATGTGACGCACAACCGAACGCGGATGTACAGCCGCGCTCGAACTTCACCCACGCAACCCCCACACGGATGTTTCACCCGCAGAGGGAACGGCTGTAGATGGAAAAACAACCCCCGCGCGGATGGACGAACGCGCGGGGACACGTGACAGGCAGAGACACGGCCGTACGCGGACCAACAACCGCACGGGGACAGCTGGCAGTGAGCGCACAGGCACAGCCACGCAAAGGACACGCACACAACCCTCAGACAGGCACACAAAAACCCCTCATACAACCCTCGGATGGATGTACAACTGCACAAAACCACTCATACAACCCTCACAGGGGTGCACAATCGCATAAAAACCCCTCATACAACCCTCAGACGGGCGTACAACCGCACAAAATCCCTCATACAACCCTCACAGGGGTGCACAACCGCACAAAAACCCTCATACAACCCTCAGACGGGTGTACAACCACACAAAACCCCTCGTACAACCCTCAGACGGGCGCACAACCGCACAACAGCACGACACAACCACACAGTGACACTTGACAGGCAGAGGCACAACCGCCCACGGACAAACAACCCTCACAGGGGCGCACAGCCGCACAGGGACACGACACACAACCGGACGCGAACAGCCACGAGCACGCGCAGGTGCACAACCACACACCAACAACCCTCACACGGATGCACAACCGCACACGGGCGCTTGACAGGCAGAGGCACAACCGCACACGGACACACGACAGGCACGAGCACGCGCAGGTGCACAACCGCACACCAACAGCCCTCACACGACCCCCCCGCGGACGCACAACCGGACACGGACCAACAACCGGACACGGACAAACAACCGGACATGGACAAACAACCGGACACGGACAAACAACCGGACACGGGACTTGACACAAACAACCGGACACGGACAAACAACCGGACACGGACAAACAACCCCCACGCAGCCCTGACACAGACACGCAACCGGACGCGCACAAACACCCGCACACGCACAGCCCCGCACGGACACAACGCGCTCGGACAGACAGACAAACACCCGCACACGCACAAACACCCGCACACGCACAGCCCCGCACGGACACAGCACGCTCGGACAGACAGACAAACACCCGCACGAACACCCGCACACGCACAGCCCCGCACGGACACAACGCGCTCGGACAGACAGACAAACACCCGCACAAACACCCGCACACGCACAGCCCCGCACGGACACGACGCGCTCGGACGGACAGACAAACACCCGCACACGCACGAACACCCGCACACGCACAGCCCCCCACGGACACGACGCGCTCGGACAGACAGCCGGACAGGCACAAACAACCCCCGCGCGCGGCCCCGGCACACCTGCGCACGCACACCCCGACCCGTCACCCCCACAGCCGCACGGGGACGCCCGACACGCGCCCCCGCACCCCCCTCAGGCCCCCCCACCCCGGCACAAACACGCAGCCGCCCCCCCCCCCCAACCCCCGCCCGCGTCAACCCTGTCACCCCCCCCTCCCCCCCGTGTCACCCCTGTCACCCCCTGCGTCACCCCGGTCACCCCCCCGGGGTCCAGCCCCCCCCCCCAGCAGCATTTGGGGGGGCTGGGGGGTGTCGGGTGTGATTTGGGGGGGACAGAGCGGGGTCCTGGGCGGGGGGAGGGAGGTTTTGGGGTGCGGGGGGGTCCCGGAGCACTTTGGGGTCCCTGGGGACACTTTGGGGTCCTGCCAGGGTGTTTGGGGAGGGTCCGGGGGACGTTTGGGGGGTCCGGGGGGGCGGTGAGGGGGCGGGGGGGGGTGTTTAGGGGTGGGCGTGACCCGGGGCAGTGCGGGGGGTGGGGGTCGCGTTCCCCCCGCCCTGCCCCCCCCCCCTCCCCCCATCCCGTGGGGGTCGCGGCGCGGTGACAGCGCCGGGAGCGGGGCCGGGGGGGGGGCGCGGGGACCCCGCGGGGGCGGGGGCGGAGGGGGGGGGCTCGGGGGTTGGGGGGGGGGGTCCCGGCGCCCCGCGGGGGTCCCGGGGTGTGTGGGGGGGGTCGTTACCGGGGCCTGTCCCGGGGCCGGTGATGTCGCGACGGCGGCGGCGGCGGCGGCACAAGATGGAGGCGGCGCGTTGGGCCCCGGGTGGGAGGGAGGGAGGGACCCCCCGCCCCACGGCGCGGGGACACGGGGGGGACACGGGGGGGGACACTGGGGGGGGGGGACACGGGGGGACACTGGGGGGATATGGGGGGGGACACCGGGGGGATATGGAGGTGAGGGTATGGGGGGGGACGGGGGGAACACGGGGGGGATATGGGGGGGACACTGGGGGACACTGGGGGTGACGTGAGCGGACACTGGGGGGGACACGGGGGGGAAAACGGGGGGGACACTGGGGGGACATGAGGGGACACTGGGGGGGATATGGGGGGGGACGTGAGGGGACAATGGGGGGGATATGGGGAGGGATATGGGGGGGACACGCGGGGGGGACACGGGGGGGGGACGTGAAGGGACACTGGGGGTGACACGCGGGGGGGACACAGAGGGGACACCCGGAGAGGGGGTGGGGGAGGGATGGGGGGGGTGAGGGGACGGGGGGGACAAGGGGGACGTGGTGGGGGGACAGCGGGACATCACCGGGGGGGGGGACACGGGGAGGACAATCGGGGTCACAGTCGGGGGGACGCGGGGGGGGGACACAAACAGGGGTAAAAGGGGGGGCAGTGGGACACGAGCAGGGACACAGGGGGACATTTGGGGGACACAGCTGTGGGGACAGGGGGACACAAGTGGGGGACACAAGGGGACATTTGGGGGACACGAGCGGGGGGCACAGGCAGGCAGGGGGACACGGAGGGGACAGGGGACACAGCCGGGGGTGTGACAAAAAGTGGGGGACAGAGTTGGGGGTCAGCAGGACACAAGCAGGGGACACGGGGGCTGAGGGGACGGGGGACACGAGTGGGGGACAAAGTGACACAGAGCTGGGGACACGAGCGCAGCACGCAACGAGACACGGGTGACACGGGAGGGGACACAGCCGGGGACACCGCGAGACGCGGGTGACACGGGAGGGGACACAGCCGGGGACACCGCGAGACGCGGGTGACACGGGAGGGGACACAGCCGGGGACACCGCGAGACGCGGGTGACACTGACGCACATCTGGGGACACGAGGAGGCAGAATCGGGGACAAATTTGGGGTTACAGTGACACAAGAAAGGACACAGCGAGAGAGAGACGGGGACAAAAGCGGGGACACGGCGACGCACAGCCGAGGACACAACCACGGTGCCACAGCCCAAAAACGGGGACAAAACGGTGACAAAACCAGGGGACAACGACGCCAGGGCCACAACAGCCACGGCCGGGTGTAGCAGGGACCCTGCCCGGGGTGTGTGGGGGGGTTCAGGTGTCACCGTGCCCTCGGTGTCACCTCATGTGGCGTTGTCACCGTGGTGGGGGGTGTTGCGTGTCCGGCTGTGCCGTGTGGGGCTGTCACTCGGTGTCACACTCGTGTCACGGGTCACGTTGTGTGTCCGGCTGTGCCACGTGGGGCTGTGTCAGGTTGTACCTTTGGGCTGTACCTCAGACTGTGTCACACTCGTGTCACCTGTCACGTTTGTCATGTTTTGTGCCCGATTGTGCCACGTGGGGCTGTCACACGATTTCGGGTTGTGTCACTCGGTGTCACACTCGTGTCACGGGTCACGTTGTGTGTCCGGCTGTGCCACGTGGGGCTGTGTCAGATTGTACCTTTGGGCTGTACCTCAGACTGTGTCACACTCGTGTCACCTGTCACGTTTGTCCCGTTGTGTGTCTGGCTGTGCCGTGTGGGGTTGTCACGCTGTGTCACACGGTGTCACAGTCGTGTCACGTTGTGTGTCACGGGTCAGGCTGTGCCTTTGGGCTGTGCCTCAGACTGCGTCACACTCGTGACGCCTGTCACCTCGCGTGTCCGGCTGTGCCGTGCTCACGCCATGGCCCGGTGACGCCCTGTGACATCACCCCTCCCCCGGTGACACGGGGAAACTCCCCCCACTCCTGACCCCAAAATCCCCCCCTGCTCCCCAAATTTCTCCTTTTCTGCCCCTAAATCCCCCCCAAGCCCTCGTGCTCCCCACAAAACAACGTTTTCCTTCCCCCCAATCCCCCCTCTCTGCCACTCTGCCCCCAAATTCCCCTTTCTTGCCATAATTGTTCCCAAAACCTCCTGCTCCTGCTGGATACCCCTCCCTGACCTCCAAACACCAAAATTCTCCTTTTTTTTTCTCCAGTTATGGCCCCGTGGTCCTGCCTGCCTTTCCAAAACTCTCCTCAAATATTATTTTACTGCTCCAGTTGTTCCCCCAAACCCGACTGCTGCCCCAAAACACCCCAAACCCCCCTCCTGTCCCTCTAGATCCCCCTCCTTGTCTGCAATTGCGCCCAAACGCTCCTGCCTCTATAAATGCCCCTTTCCTACCCCGATTATAGCCCCACACCCCTCCTGCTCTGCCAACAACCCCCTGCTCCCCCAACCCCTCCTGCCCCCTCAAATTTCCCCTTCCTGCTCCTAAAATACTCCTCCAATAGCGCTGCCCCTCGCCCGGCCCCTTCCCCACCACCCCTCCGGAACAGGCCCCAAAGCCTCGGCCTTTCCCAGCGGCCACAGCCGGGTCGGGAGCGCCGGGAGCGGCCGGGCCGGGCGGGCGAGGCCGGGGCTGCGCAGGCCGCGGCTGGAGCGGTGCTTCGCCCATTTCCGGCACCGTCCGCCTTTGCTTCGACATCTTTCGTCAGATATTCGGATATTTCCGGTCTTTTCCGCTCATGCTTCGGCATCTTTCGATAACTTCCGCCAATACTTCGGCCAGTTCCGTCTCTTTCCGTCAGCGTTCGGCCACCGCCGGTTAACTTCGATCATTTCCGTCATTCTCCGGAGTCCCTTCGGCGATCTCCGCCCACTTCCGTTAGTACTTCGGAAATCTCCGTCAATCTCCGCCAGCTTCTGAGGTCACTTCGTCAGCCTCCCTCCGCCCCCGCGATCTCTCGGCTCTCCGCCTCAGGGGGGCGGCGCTTTTAAAATAAATTATTCATGAACCGATCCCACCGTGCTGGAAGCGGGGTTGGGGGTTACGGTCCGACGACGGCGCGTCCCATGAGGGCTTCACGGAGCAGCCGGCGACTCCCTGCCCCTTCCCCGCTCCTCGCTCGCCTCACGGACCGTGACGGGACTCGTCTCTCCCTTTCTTTCCCGCGCCTCCCCCTTTTGCCTGTGAGGCGCTTGGTACGCTCCGGTCACGCCCCCTCCGGCGGCTCGCGGGGGCCGAGGCTATATAAGGCGGCGCCGGTGCCTCACAACGCTCAGTCGCGCCTTGAGCGCGGAGCGGCCGGAGCGGAGAAGGGGAAGCTCCGCACCGCGGGCTCTGTGAGGCGCCGGTTCCCGGTTCCCCGGTGGGGTTCAAACTCCCCGCTCCCTCAACCCCTCCGTGAAGGGGTCGGTTCCGAACAGTCGGAGCGGCGCGAGGCCGCGGCCCCACCGGCGCCATGCACGGCGGGCCGCCCTCGGGCGACAGCGCCTGCCCGCTGCGCACCATCAAACGAGTCCAGTTCGGGATCCTCAGCCCCGATGAGATGGTACCGGGGCCGGGGCGGCGCGGACGGAACCGCGGGGCCCGCGGCGGGAGCGGGGCCGGCGGCTGAGGGCGAGCGGCGGCGGGAAATGGCGCCGGGGCAGCGAGAGCGGGGGGCGGAGAGGCCCCGTGAGGGCACAGCGCCCCCCACAGGCCCGGGGGGCTGAAAGGGGGAGAGGGGAGAGCTCGGAGGGGGATTTGGGGGGGTCCTCAGGGGGCTCGGGGACACAAACGTGGTTCGGGGAGGTGTTGGGGTGCCCAGGGAGCCTCTGGGAGAGCATTGGGGTGTCCGAGAGTGGCTCAGAATCCCCTGGCAGCGTTTTGGCGTCCCTAAGAGTGGCTCAGGGAGCCTCGGGAAGAGTTTTGGGGTCCCTGGGGGTGCCCTGGAGGCCTCAGGAAAAGCATTGGGGTGTCCTGGAGGGGTTTTAGGGTGTCCTGGAAGGGCTTTGGGTCTCCAGAGGTGTCTGTGGGAGCCTTGGAAGAGCTTCAGGCTGGTGTGCAGGACACTTGGGGTGCCTGGAGGTTTTTAGGGGAGTTCTGGAAGAGCTTTTAGAGGAGTTTTGGGGCTCCCTGAGAGTCGCTCAGGGAGCCCTGGAGGGGTTTTGGGGGTCCTTGGAAGTTGTTCAGACAGCCAGGAGGGATTTTGGGGTGATTAAAAGCGTTTGTTGTCACCCGAGGGGGTCACTTGGGGTGCCCCCCACCCATTTAGGGTTTTTAAGGGGACTCGTGGATGAATTTGGGGTTCCCCGGGTGCCTCAGTTTCCCTTTTGCCCCCCAGAAACGGATGTCGGTGACCGAGGGGGGCATCAAGTACCCCGAAACCACCGAGGGGGGACGCCCCAAACTGGGGGGGCTCATGGACCCCCGGCAGGGCGTCATTGAGAGGACGGGGCGCTGCCAGACCTGTGCTGGTGAGTTTGGGGGTCCTGAACCCCAAAAATCCTCACGGGGGGACCCCCAAAGTCCCAAATCTTCACAGGGACCCCCTGAGCCTCAAAAGTACCTCACAAGGAGGGTCTTGAACCCCCAGATCTCTCACATGAAAGGCCCTGAACCCCCAAATCTTCACAGGGTGGGGACCCAAAACCCCCTAAAATTCTCCTGGTTTGGGTGGGGGGGGCTTTGTTGGTTTTGGGGTGTCCTTTTTTGTGGGGTTGCCCTTTTTGGGGAGCTCCCCTCATTTTTTCCTCCCCAAATTTTACTTTTTGTTCCACCCATGGGATTTCTTAAGGGAGACTTCAGTGTTTTTTGGGGGGTTCTCTTATTTTGGGGTTTCTTTTTTGGGGGTGATGTCCCTCTTTTTTGGGGGTTTTCGTTTTTTGGGGTGCTCCCATTTTTTAGGGTTTTTTTAGGGCTGTTCCACTCCCACCCCAAAACCCCATTCTGGGGGGGTTTCCCTCTATCCCAACCCCCCCCATCCAATTTTGGGGTGTCCCCCAATCCGATTTTGGGGTGTCCCCAGGGAACATGACGGAGTGTCCGGGCCACTTTGGCCACATCGAGCTGGCCAAGCCCGTGTTCCACGTGGGCTTTTTGGGCAAAACCATGAAAATCCTGCGCTGCGTCTGCTTCTTCTGCTCCAAGCTGCTCGTGGACTCGGTGAGACCCCAAAAAAACACCGGGGGACCCCAACATTTTGGGGGGGAGGGGTTGGTTTTGGGCTGGCAATGCCCCAAAAATGGCCCCGTGGTGGCACCTTGGGGACACATCGGGGATGGGGGTTGGTGTTGGGTTTGGGGGATTTTGGGACCGTTTTGGGGGTGTCCAAAGGGAGGTGACAGAGTCAGGGGACATCAAGAAGAGGTGACAAAATTTGGGGACACTGAGGGGAGGTGACAAAATGTGGGGACACTAAAGAGAGGTGACAAAATGTGGGGACACTAAAGAGAGGTGACAAAATCTGGGAACACTAAAGGGAGGTGACAAAGTTGGGGGATACCAAGAAGAAGTGACAAAGTTGGGAGACACCGGGAAGAGGTGGCAAAATTTGGGGGACACCAAGAAGAGGTGACAAAATCAGGGCACACATCGAGAGTTGGGGGACACAGAGCTGTCACCTGCTGGGTGGTCTCGGAGGTGCTGAGGGACCACAACGTGACAATTCCAGATGCCCAAAATCACCTTTTATGACCTCAAAACCACAACGTGACCCCAAAATGGCATTTCCTGACCCCAAAGTGGCATTTTGTGACCCCAAAATGGCGTTTTCTGACCCCAAAGTGGCATTTTTATGACCCCAAAATGGCGTTTTCTGACCCCAAAGTGGCATTTTTATGACCCCAAACCTGCATTTTATTTTTTGGGGGCAGAACAACCCCAAGATCAAGGACATCCTGGGCAAGTCCAAGGGGCAGCCCAAGAAGAGGCTGACCCACGTCTACGACCTGTGCAAGGGCAAGAACATCTGCGAGGGGGGCGAGGAGATGGACCACAAGTTTGGGGTGGAGCAGCCCGAGGGCGACGAGGACCTCACCAAGGAGAAGGTGGGCACCCCAAAATCCCCCTTGGCGGCCCCAAAACTTCTGTTTGTGGCCCCAAAACTTCTGCTTGGGGTCCCTTTTCCCCCTTTTTTTCCATTTTAGTGGCACAGCAGTTGTGGGTCCTACCAGCTGCTCTTGCTGCCCTGTTAATGATCTCATTTACAAGTCTGTCACCCCAATAATTCCCTTTTTTCACTCTTTTCTCTCCGTGTTTCACCCCAACAACCCCATTTTTAACCTCAGTAATCCCCATTTTCCCCGTTTTAGGGCCATGGCGGCTGTGGGGGCTTCCAGCCCCTGTTGCTAACTCCAATAATTCTCCTTTTCACCTCTACTACTCTGTTTTTAATCCAAATTTTTCCCATTTTTCAACCCAATAACCCCATTTTGCCCCTTTTTCTTCAAGTTTTAGGGCCACAGCGGCTGCAGGCACTGCCAGCCTCTGTTGCTGACCCAAATAACCCCACTTTTCACCCCAAAAACCCCATTTTTCACCCCAAAAACACCATGTTTCACCCCGATAGCCCAACTTTTGCCCCAATAACCCAACGTTTCCCCCCAATAACCCCATGTTTCACCCCAATAAACCCACTTTTCACCCCAATAACCCCATTTTTCACCCCAATAACCCCATTTTTAACCAAATTTATCCCCATTTTCCCCATTTTTGGACCACAGTCCTAAAATGCTGCGGGTGGTACCAATCCCTGTTGCTAACCCCAATACTTCCCTGTGTTTCACCCTGATAACCCCATGTTTTCACTCCAATAATTCCCCATGTTTTCACTCCAATAATTCCCCATGTTTTCACTCCAATAATTCTCCATGTTTCACCCCAATAAGTCCCCATGTTTTCACCCCAATAATTCCCCATGTTTCACCCCGATAACCCCACATTTCACCCCAATAATCCTATTTTTCACCCTGATAACCGCGTTTCACCCCAATAACCCCACGTTTCACCTCAATAACCTCACGTTTCACCCCAATAATCTCATTTTCACCCCAATAATTCCCATTTTCTCCCCAAAACCCCCACGTTTCACCCCAAATACCCCATTTTGCACCCGACTAACCCCGTTTTGCCCCCTTTTCCCCCCGTTCCAGGGCCACGGCGGCTGCGGGCGGTACCAGCCGCGCATCCGCCGCTCGGGGCTGGAGCTCTACGCCGAGTGGAAGCACGTCAACGAGGACTCGCAGGAGAAGAAGATCCTGCTGAGCCCCGAGCGCGTGCACGAGATCTTCAAGCGCATCTCGGACGAGGAGTGCTTCGTGCTGGGCATGGACCCCAAATTCGCCCGGCCCGAGTGGATGGTGTGCACCGTGCTGCCCGTGCCGCCGCTGTCCGTGCGCCCGGCCGTGGTCATGCAGGGCTCTGCCCGCAACCAGGTGGGGTTTGGGGTGATTCTGTGGGGTTTTGGGGTCATTCTGTGGGGTTTTGGGGTCGTTCTGTGGGGTTTGGGGTGATTCTGTGGGGTTTTGGGGGTGTTTGGGGGGTGTTTGGGGTGATTGGGGTGTTTGGGGCACCGTGCTGCCCGTGCCGCCGCTGTCCGTGCACCCGGCCGTGGTCATGCAGGGCTCTGCCCGCAACCAGGTGGGGTTTGGGGTGATTCTGTGGGGTTTTGGGGTCATTCTGTGGGGTTTTGGGGTCGTTCTGTGGGGTTTGGGGTGATTCTGTGGGGTTTTGGGGGTGTTTGGGGGGTGTTTGGGGTGGTTTTGGGGTGTTTGGGGCACCGTGCTGCCCGTGCCGCCGCTGTCCGTGCGCCCGGCCGTGGTCATGCAGGGCTCTGCCCGCAACCAGGTGGGGTTTGGGGTGATTCTGTGGGGTTTTGGGGTCATTCTGTGGGGTTTTGGGGTCGTTCTGTGGGGTTTGGGGTGATTCTGTGGGGTTTTGGGGGTGTTTGGGGGGTGTTTGGGGTGGTTTTGGGGTGTTTGGGGCACCGTGCTGCCCGTGCCACCCTTGTCTGTGCCCCTGGCCGTGGTCATGCAGGGCTCTGCCCGCAACCAGCTGGGGTTTGGGGTAATTTTCTGGGGTTTTGGGAATTCATGGGGTGATTTTGGGGGTTATTGGGGTGATTGGATGGGTTTTGGGGGGTTTGGGGTACTGTGCTGCCCATGCCCCCAGCTGTGGTCACGCAGGGCTCCGCCCGCAACCAGGTGGGCACTGGGGCAGCTTTTGGGGGATCCCAGGGTGGGTATTGGGGTCCCTGATGCTTTTTGGGGTCTCCTCACTTCTTGGGGTCCCCATTCTTCAGGGTAACCCCATTTTTCTTCCACCCCAAATTCACTCTGCACCTTTCCCACGACGCTTTGGGTTTTCTCATCTCCCCTTATCAACGCCAAATCTCCTAATTAATTAATTTTGGGGTCACCCCGCTAATTTTGGGGCGTCCCTAGGATGACCTGACCCACAAGCTGGCCGACATCGTCAAGATCAACAACCAGCTGCGGCGCAACGAGCAGAACGGGGCGGCCGCGCACGTCATCGCCGAGGACGTCAAGCTGCTGCAGTTCCACGTGGCCACCATGGTGGACAACGAGCTGCCCGGCCTGCCCCGGGTACAGGAGGGGTCACAGCGGGGTTTTGGGGGGTCACAGAGGAATTTTGGGGGTCACAGAAGGGTTTTGGGGTGACACAAGGTGAGGGAAGTTCAGGTGGTGGCCCCAAGTTGCGGCCATGGACGTCAAGCTGCTGGAGGTCCACGTGGCCACCGTGGTGGACAACGAGCTGCCCAGGATCCAGGAGAGTCTGGGGGGGTCACAGGGGGGTTTAGGGGGTCACAGGGGGGTTTAGGGGGTCACTGAGGGTTTTTTGGGGGTTACAGAGGGGTTTTGGGGTGACACAGGCTTGGGGACAGGAGGGTGGTGGCCCCGTGTCGCACCTGTGAGCATCAAATGGCTCCAGGTCCACGTGGCCACCATGGTGGACAACGAGCTGCCCAGGATCCAGGATAGTCTGGGGGTGTCACAGGGGGTTTTTGGGGGTCACAGAGGGGTTTTGGGGTGACACAGGCTTGGGGACAGGAGGGTGGTGGCCCCGTGTCGCACCTGTGAGCATCAAATGGCTCCAGGTCCACGTGGCCACCATGGTGGACAACGAGCTGCCCAGGATCCAAGAGAGTCTGGGGGTGTCACAGGGGGTTTTTGGGGGTCACAGAGGGGTTTTGGGGTGTCCCAGCTGGGACACAAAGGGGACAAATGGGGACAGAGCAGCCTGGGGACCCCCTGAGCCTCACAAAGTCCCAGCAGGAGCTGGGGACATTCCCAGGAGGGATCAATTTCTGTCCCCCGGTGGAGTCTGGATTTTTGGGGTGATTTTGGGGGTTCCAACCCTCCCTGAACCCCAATTTCTCCTCCCCCAGGCCATGCAGAAGTCGGGGCGCCCCCTGAAGTCCCTGAAGCAGCGGCTGAAGGGGAAGGAGGGTCGGGTTCGGGGCAACCTCATGGGGAAACGCGTGGATTTCTCCGCCCGCACCGTCATCACCCCCGACCCCAACCTGGCCATCGACCAGGTGGGCGTGCCGCGCTCCATCGCCGCCAACATGACCTTCGCCGAGATCGTCACCCCCTTCAACATCGACAGGTGGGCTTTGGGGTGGTTTGTGGGGGATTTATGGGGGTTTGGGATGGATTTATGGGGGTTTGGGATGGATTTATGGGGGTTTGGTGTTGGTGTTCCCCGCTCCATCACTGCCAACGTGACCTTCGCCGAGATCGTCGCCCCTTTCAACATCGACGGGTGGGCTTTGGGGTGGTTTGTGGGGGTTTTAGGGGATTTATGGGGGTTTGGGATGGATTTATGGAGCTTTGGGGTCGATTTGTGGGGGTTTGGGATGGATTTATGGGGGTTTGGGATGGATTTATGGGGGTTTGGTGTTGGTGTTCCCCCCTTCATGACCACCAATGTGACTTCTGGTGAGATCATCACCTCCTTCAACATCGACGGGGGGCTTTGGGATGATTTACAGGGGACTTACGGGGTTTTGGGATGGATTTATGGGGTTTTGGGATGGATTTACGGGGTTTTGGGATGGATTTATGGGGTTTTGGGGTGAATTTATGGGGGTTTGGGATGGATTTATGGGGGTTTGGGGTGAATTTATGGGGGTTTGGGCTGGATTTATGGGGTTTTAGGATGGTTATCCTCTCCTCCATCACCATCACTGTAACCTTTGCTGAGATTGTCACCTTCAACGGTGGCTAGAGGAGTTTGGGGAGGATCTGAGGGACTTTGGGGTAGATTTTGGGGTGTTGGGGGTGAATGTGCGGAAGTGTCTGGTGTGGTTGGAGGAGTCTGGGGGAGTTCAGGGAGATTTAAGGGTTAAGGGTGTTAAAGGGGTTTTGGGGGGATTTGGGGGTTTGGGGGATTTTAGGACAGATGTGAGGCAGTTTTGGGATGATTTAGGAACATTCAGGGAGCTTTGGGGTGGTTTTGGGGTCATTGGGGGGTTTGGGATGGACACAGGGATATGGAGGAGGGCGTTAGGATTGAGTCGATCCCAATAACCCAAAACCACCCCAAACACCCTTTAAACCCCACTGATCCTTCTCAAGGTGACTCTGAGAGCTGTGAGGTGAATCCCTGACCCCCAAAATCCCCTGAACTGACCCCAAAAACCCCGCAGGCTGCAGGAGCTGGTGCGCAGGGGGAACAGTCAGTACCCGGGGGCCAAGTACATCATCAGGGACAACGGGGACAGGATCGACCTCCGCTTCCACCCCAAACCCAGCGACCTCCACCTGCAGATCGGGTACAAGGTCAGCACCCCAAAACCCCAGCACTCACAGCGAGGATCCCAAAAACCTGAGGGACACCAAAAACTGGGCGTGGAACCCACGACTGCGGGGCGTGATTGTTGGTTTGGGGGTTTAGAGCTCTGGGGTTTGGGTCAGTCCTTGATTTTGGGGTTCAGAGCTGTGGGGTTTGGGTCAATCCTTGATTTTGGGGTTCAGAGCTCTGGGGTTTAGGTCAATCCCTGATTTTGGGGTTCAGAGCTCTGGATTTGGGGTTCAGAGTTGTGGGTTTGGATTTGAATCCCTGATTTTGGGGTTCAGAGCTCTGGGTTTTGGGTCAATCCTTGATTTTGGGGTTCAAAGCTGTGGGTTTGGAGGTGAACCCCTGATTTTGGGGTTCAGAGCTCTGGATTTGGGGCTCAATCCCTGATTTTGGGGTTCAGAGCTCTGGATTTGGGGTTCAATCCCCGGTTTTGGGATTCCCAGTTCTAGATTTGGGGTTCAATCCATAATTTTAGGATCTAAATTTTAGATGTTGGGTTCAATCCAAAATTTTGGTTTCAAATCTCTGAAATTTGAGGTTCAATGCTCAATTTTGGCTTCCACCACCAGCAGGGAGTGAATTTAACCCCAAACCCCTCATTCCTCACTCTGACCCCACCATTTTTGGGAGAAAGATGCCGTTTTTGGGGTGTCCCCCATTTTTGGGGTGTCCCCCTGACTCTTGGGGGGGCTTTGGGGACAGGTGGAGCGTCACATGTGCGACGGGGACATCGTCATCTTCAACCGGCAGCCCACCCTGCACAAGATGTCCATGATGGGTCACAGGGTCAGGATCCTGCCCTGGTCCACCTTCCGCCTGAATCTGAGGTAAATCACCCCAAAAACCCCAAAATTAACCCTAAAATCAACCCCAAATTCTGCCCTGGTCCACCTTCTGCCTGAATCTGAGGTAAAACACCCCAAAAACCCCAAAACTGACCCCAAATCTTGCTCTGGTCCACGTTTTGTAATGAGATGAACGTGTCCCTGCCGTGTCCCCTCAGTGTCACCACGCCCTACAACGCCGACTTTGACGGCGACGAGATGAACCTGCCCCGTGTCCCCACAGTGTCCCCTATGTCTCTGATGTCCCCTCGATGTCCCCTCAGTGTCACCACGCCCTACAACGCCGACTTTGACGGCGACGAGATGAACCTGCCCCGTGTCCCCACAGTGTCCCCTATGTCTCTGATGTCCCCTCGATGTCCCCGAAGTCCCAGTGTCCCCACAATGTCCCTGAGATTCCTGATCTCCCCCTGTCCCCCACAATGTCCCAGTGTCCCCAATGTCCCTGATGTCCCCACAGTGTCACCACGCCCTACAACACCGACCATGACGGCGACGAGATGAACCTGCCCCGTGTCCCCAGTGTCCCAGTGTCCCCAATGTCCCTGATGTCCCCTCGCTGTTCCAGTGTCCCCACAATGTCCCAGTGTCCCCAATGTCCCTGATGTCCCCTCAATGTCCCAGTGTCCCCAATGTCCCTGATGTCCCTTCCATGTCCCTGATGTACCAGTGTCCCTACAATGTCCCTGAGATCCTTGATGTCCCCCTGTCCCCACAATGTCCCAATGTCCCCGATGTCCCCTCAATGTCCCCTCAGTGTTACTGCACCCTACAATGCCGACTTTGATGGCGTTGAGATGAACCTGCCCAGGTCCCTGCCATGACCCCAATGTCCCTGATGTCCCCGATGTCCCAGTGTCCCCACAATGTCCCAAATGTCCCTGATGTCCCCTCGATGTCCCCTCAGTGTCACCACGCCCTACAACGCCGACTTTGACGGCGACGAGATGAACCTGCCCCGTGTCCCCACAGTGTCCCCAATGTCCCTGATGTCCCCTCGATGTCCCCACAGTGTCACCACGCCCTACAACGCCGACTTTGACGGCGACGAGATGAACCTGCACCTGCCGCAGTCGCTGGAGACGCGGGCGGAGATCCAGGAGCTGGCCATGGTGCCCAGGATGATCGTCACCCCCCAGAGCAACCGGCCCGTCATGGGCATCGTGCAGGACACGCTGACGGCCGTGCGCAAGTTCACCAAGAGGGACGTCTTCCTGGAGAGGGTCGGTTTTGGGGTCATTTTGGGGGTGTTTAGGTTGATTTGAAACGATTTGGGGTTGGTTTGGGGTGATGGACGGTGGTTTTGGGGTGATGGACGGTGGTTTTGGGGTGGTTTCTGGTGGTTTTGGGGTGGTTTCTGGTGCCGTTGCGTTGGACGCGCTGAAGGCCGTGCGCAAGTTCACCAAGAGGGACGTCTTCCTGGAGAGGGTCGGTTTTGGGGTCATTTTGGGGGTGTTTAGGTTGATTTGAAACGATTTGGGGTTGGTTTGGGGTGATGGACGGTGGTTTTGGGGTGATGGATGGTGGTTTTGGGGTGGTTTCTGGTGGTTTTGGGGTGGTTTCTGGTGCCGTTGTGTTGGACGCGCTGAAGGCCGTGCGCAAGTTCACCAAGAGGGACGTCTTCCTCAAGAGGGTTGGTTTTGGGGTCATTTTGGGGGTGTTTAGGTTGATTTGAAATGATTTGGGGTGGGTTTGAGGTCATTTGTGGTTGTTTTGGGGTGGTTTCTGGTGGTTTTGGGGTGGTTTCTGGTGCCGTTGCGTTGGACACGCTGACGGCCGTGCGTGAGTTCACCAAGAGGGACGTCTTCCTGGAGAGGGTCGGTTTTGGGGGGGATTTTGGGAGTTTTGGGGTTGTTTAGGGTGATTTGAGATGATTTAGGGTTGGTTTGAGGTGGTTTGGGGTGGTTTAAGGTGAGATCAGGTGGTTTTGGGGAGGTTTAGGTGGTTTTGTTCAGGACGCGCTGATGGCCACGCACAAGTTCACCAAGAGGAACATCTTCCTCAAGACGGTTTGGTCTGGGGGGATTTTGGGGGCTTTTAGGGCATTTTTAGGATATTTTGGGATCTCTATGGGGTTTCCTTGATTGATGACATTTTTGGGGTGTCTCTCAGGGTGTGGTGATCACCCTGCTGACGTTCCTGTCCACGTGGGATGGGAAGCTGCCCTAATCCCCCATCCTGAAGGAGACTTTGGGGCATTTTTAGGATGTTTTGGGATCTCCATGGGTTCTCCTGGATTGATGACGGTTTTGGGGTGTCCCTCAGGGCGAGGTGATGAACCTGCTGATGTTCCTGTCCACGTGGGACGGCAAGGTGCCCCAGCCGGCCATCCTGAAGCCGCGGCCGCTCTGGACAGGGAAGCAGATCTTCTCCCTGATCATCCCCGGCCACATCAACTGCATCCGCACCCACAGCACCCACCCCGATGACGAGGACAGCGGCCCCTACAAGCACATCTCCCCCGGGGACACCAAGGTGGGGGCATCCGAGGAGCTCCTAGGGGGGCTTGGTGGGTGGGAAGGTGATCTGAGGGGGTTTTGGTGGGATCTGAGGGAGTTTTGGGATGGTTTCATGGGGTTTTGGTGGGATCTGAGGGAGTTTGGGGTGGTTTGATGGGGTTTTGGTGGGATGTGAGGGAGTTTGGGGTGGTCTGAAGTGCTTTTGGTAGAACTTGAGGAGGTCTAGGGGGGCTTGATGGGGTGGGAAGGTGATCTGAGGGAGCTTTGGGGTGGTTTGATGGGGTTTTGGTGGGATCTGAGGGAGCTTTGGGGTGGTTTGATGGGTTTTGGTGGGATCTGAGGGAGCTTTGGGATGGTTTGATGGGGTTTTGGTGGGATCTGAGGGAGTTTGGGGTGGTCTGAGGGCTTGGTGGGGTGCAGAGTTGGTTTGGGGCGACATTGGTGGGGTCTGAGGGTGATTTAGGGTGGTCTGAGGGCTCTTGGGATGTTCTGAGGGGGCTTTGGTGGGACCTGCTCTGGTCTAGGAGAGCTTTGTAGACTTTGAGGTGATGTGGGGTTGTTTTTGGGGTGCTCCAGGTGGGTTTTGGGGTTTTTTTTGGATCTTTGAGGTCCTGACCCCGTTCTTTGGATGTCCCCAGGTGATCGTGGAGAACGGGGAGCTCATCATGGGCATCCTGTGCAAGAAGTCCCTGGGGACGTCGGCCGGGTCCCTGGTGCACATCTCCTACCTGGAGATGGGCCACGACACCACGCGGCTCTTCTACAGCAACATCCAGACCGTCATCAACAACTGGCTGCTCATCGAGGGTCAGCGTGGTCCCAGGGGACTCCTGTGGGGCTGGGGACCTTCCTGGTGGCATCTAATGGGGGTTTGGTCACCCGGGGATCTTCTCAGGTCCCAACTTGGTGGAGCCCTTGGGCTCTCTTAGACTCCATTTTTGAGGTTCTGGTGGTCCTTGGACCCCTTTTTTGGGGACAAGGAGGACTCAGGAATTTTGGGGGAGCGTCCCGACCCCATTTTCATCCCTAAAGGACCTCGTTGTCCCCATGTCCTCCTTTTGTCCCACAGCCTGACCAGAACCTGACCCAGGGTTGGTTTTTTGGGGTGAGGGGTTGGAGATGACCCCGAATTTGGGGGAGGGATCCCCCTGAACCCCAAATGTCCCCCCCAGGTCACACCATCGGCATCGGGGACTCCATCGCTGACGCCAAGACCTACCAGGACATCCAGAACACCATCAAGAAGGCCAAGCAGGATGTCATTGAGGTGGGACTGCGGGGAGTTTCCTGGGAATTTGGGGAATTCCACAAGGGCTTTGGGGCGGTTCCTGGAGAATCTCGGGGTTTGGGCGGTTCCTGGAGGATCTCAGAAGGTCTGGGGGGGTTCCTGGAGAATCAGGAGGTTTGGGGCGGTTCCTGGAGGATCTCAGGAGGTTTGGGGCGGTTCCTGGAGGATCTCAGGAGGTTTGGGGCGGTTCCTGGAGGATCTCAGAAGGTTTGGGACAGTTCCTGGAGGATCTCAGGAGGTTTAGGGCAGTTCCTGGAGGTTCCTGTGGAGTTTTTCTGAGTTTTTTGGGATTTTTATGACGTTCTTGAGATGGTTTTGGGCACCAAGAGGTCTAAGACCAACATCTCCAAGGTTTGGGGGGTTCCAGAAGGTCTTGGGATGCTCCATACGGGGTTTGGGGAGGTTCCTGGAGGATCTCATGGGGTTTTGGTTGGTTCTTGTGGAGTTTTTTGGGATTTTTTGAGATTCTCAGGTGGTTTTGGCCGTCAGGAGGTTTCAGGGCTCCCTGCTGACCCTTTTGGGGTGGTTTTTGGGGTCTCCAGGTGATCGAGAAGGCCCACAACAACGAGCTGGAGCCCACCCCAGGCAACACCTTGCGCCAGACCTTTGAGAACCAGGTGAACCGGATCCTCAACGACGCCCGTGACAAGACCGGCTCCTCTGCCCAGAAATCCCTCTCCGAGTACAACAACTTCAAATCCATGGTGGTCTCGGGGGCCAAGGGCTCCAAGATCAACATCTCCCAGGTTTGGGGGGTTCCAGAAGATCTTGGGAGGCTCCATGTGGGGTTTGGGGCAGTTCCTGGAGGATCTCAGGAGGTTTGGGGCGGTTCCTGGAGAATCAGGAGGTTTGGGGCAGTTCCTGGAGGATCTCAGAGGGTTCGGGGCGGTTCCTGGAGGATCTCAGGGGGTTTGGGGCAGTTCCTGGAGGGATCTCAGAGGGTTTGGGGCAGTTCCTGGAGGGATCTCAGAGGGTTTGGGGCAGTTCCTGGAGGATCTCAGGGGGTTTGGGGCAGTTCCTGGAGGGATCTCAGAGGGTTTGGGGCAGTTCCTGGAGGATCTCAGGGGGTTTGGGGCAGTTCCTGGAGAATCAGGAGGTTTGGGGCAGTTCCTGGAGGATCTCAGAAGGTTCGGGGCGGTTCCTGGAGGATCTCAGGAGGTTTGGGGCTGTTGCTGTAGGATCTCAGAAGGTTTGGGGCAGTTTCTGGAGGATCTCAGAAGGTTTGGGGCAATTCCTGTAGGATCTCAGGGGGTTTGGGGCGCTTCCTGGAGGATCTCAGAAGGTTTGGGGCAGTTCCTGGAGGATCTCAGGAGGTTCCTGGAGGTTCCTGTGGAGTTCTATGGAGTTTTCTTGAGTTTTCTTGAGCTTCCGAGGTGATTTTGGGATGTGTCCCCAACGTCCCTGCCTGGTGTCCCCTCAGGTGATCGCGGTGGTGGGGCAGCAGAACGTGGAGGGCAAGCGGATCCCGTTCGGCTTCAAGCACCGGACGCTGCCGCACTTCATCAAGGACGACTACGGCCCCGAGAGCCGCGGCTTCGTGGAGAACTCCTACCTGGCCGGCCTCACCCCCACCGAGTTCTTCTTCCACGCCATGGGCGGCCGCGAGGGCCTCATCGACACGGCCGTGAAGACGGCCGAGACCGGTCAGTGTCCCCAGAACGTCACTGTGGGCCTTTCAGGAATCCAGAATTCCACCCACGTGGCCTTCAGGACCCCAAAATCCCAGTGTGGAAACCCTGAGGGCCCTAAAACCCTCCCTAGATACCTCCAGGATCCCCAAACCCTCCCCAGATGCCTCCAGGAGATCTCCAAACCCTCCCCAGATGCCTCCTGGAGGCCCCAAACCCTCCCCAGATGCCTCCTGGAGGCCCCAAACCCTCCCCAGATGCCTCCTGGAGATCCCCAAACCCTCCCCAGATGCCTCCTGGAGGCCCCAAACCCTCCCCAGATGCCTCCTGGAGGCCCCAAACCCTCCCCAGATGCCTCCTGGAGGCCCCAAACCCTCCCCAGATGCCTCCAGGAGATCTCCAAACCCTCCCCAGATGCCTCCTGGAGGCCCCAAACCCTCCCCAGATGCCTCCTGGAGGCCCCAAACCCTCCCCAGATGCCTCCTGGAGATCCCCAAACCCTCCCCAGATGCCTCCTGGAGGCCCCAAACCCTCCCCAGATGCCTCCTGGAGGCCCCAAACCCTCCCCAGATACCTCCTGGAGGCCCCAAACCCTCCCCAGATGCCTCCTAGAGATCCCAAATCCTCCCAGATGCCTCCTGGAGATCCCCAAACCCTCCCCAGATGCCTCCAGGATCCCCAAACCCTCCCCAGATGCCTCCAGGAGATCTCCAAACCCTCCCCAGATGCCTCCTGACCCCTCCCCACCCCTCAGGGTACATCCAGCGGCGGCTGATCAAGTCCATGGAGTCGGTGATGGTCAAGTACGACGCCACCGTCAGGAACTCCATCAACCAGGTGGTGCAGCTGCGCTACGGCGAGGACGGGCTGGCCGGCGAGAGCGTCGAGTTCCAGAACCTGGCCACCCTCAAACCCTCCAACAAGGCCTTCGAGAAGAAGTGAGGGACATGGGGGACACAGTGGGGACACGGCCCGGGGCAGGGCGTGGTCGTGGGAGGGGTCAATGGCCCCTGTTGGGGTCATTGAAGGGCTCATTTCAGGAGTTGGGGACGTCTTGGGGTCTTCAAATGGGAGTTGGGGACATCTTGGGGTCTTCAGATGGGGGTTGGGAACATTTTGGGGTCTTCAAATGGGAGTTGGGGACATTTTGGGGTCTTCAAGTGGCTCCTTCAAAGGTTTCAGACCCATCTTGAGGTCCCCAAGTGGCTCCTTCCAGAAGCTGGGGACATTTTGGGGTCTTCAAGTGGCTCCTCCCAAACCTGGGTGACATTTTGATGTCCCCCAACCTCTTCCACCCCAAACATTGGTGTCCCCAACCTTCTCCTCCCCAACTTTGGTCACATCTTGGTGTCCCCAACCTTCTTCTACCCAACGCGGACCAACGTTTTTGATGTCCCCAGGCTTGTCCAGCCTGAGGCGGGTGACGCTTTGGTGTCCCCTGGATGTCCCTGAGGTGTCCCCGTGTCCCCGCAGGTTCAAGTTCGACTACACCAACGAGCGGGCGCTGCGCCGGACGCTGCAGGAGGAGCTGGTCAAGGACATCCTGTCCAACGCCCACATCCAGAACGAGCTGGAGCGCGAGTTCGACCGCATGCGCGAGGACAGGGAGGTCCTCAGGGTCATCTTCCCCACCGGGGACAGCAAGGTGACACCAAAATGCACCCCGAGAACACCTGGGACACCCCAAAACCCAACTGGGACACCCCAAAACCCAACTGGGACACCCCAAAACCCAACTGGGACACCCCAAAACCCAACTGGGACACCCCAAAACCCAACCGGGACACCCCAAAACCCAACCGGGACACCCCAAAACCCAACCGGGACACCCCAAAACCCAACCGGGACACCCCAAAACCCAACTGGGACACTCCAAAACACAACCGAGATACCCCAAAACCCAACTGGGACACCCCAAAACCCAACTGGGACACTCCAAAACCCAACCGGGACACCCCAAAACCCAACCGGGACACTCCAAAACACAACCGGGACACCCCAAAACCCAACCGAGATACCCCAAAACCCAACCAGGATACCCCAAAACCCAACCGAGACACCCCAAAACCCAACTGAGATACCCCAAAACCCAAATGAGATACCCCAAAACCCAACCGAGATACCCCAAAACCCAACCGGGATACCCCAAAACCCAACTGAGATACCCCAAAACCCAATCGACATACCCCAAAACCCAACCGAGATACCCCAAAATCCAACTGGAATATCCCAAAACCCAACCAGGATACCCCAAAACCCAACCGAGATGCCCCAAAACCTAACTGGGACACCCCAAAACCCAACCGGGACACCCCAAAACCCAACTGAGATACCCCAAAACCCAACCAAGACACCCCAAAACCCAACTGGAATCACCCAAAACCCCAAATTCCAACCAGGACATCTCAAAACCTCCTCAAAAACCAACCAGGGCACCCTAAAAACACCTGGGACACCCCAAAATCCACACAGATCATCCCAAATTCCTTTATTTGGGGTGTATGGAGGACCTCGGGGTCACCTTCCCCACTGGGGACAGCAAGGTGACACCAAAATGCACCCCAAAAACACCTGGGACACCCCAAAACCCAACCAAGATGCCCCAAAATCCAACCAAGATGCCCCATTCTTGGGCTCTGACTCCCTGTATTTGGGGTTCTTCCCCCATTTTGGGGTGCTGATCCCATTTTTTGACCCCTGACCCCCCATTTTTGACCCCTGACCCCCCGTTTTTGGGGTTCTTCTCCCCCCAGGTGGTCCTCCCCTGTAACCTGCTCCGCATGATCTGGAACGCGCAGAAGATCTTCCACATCAACTCCCGGCTGCCCTCGGACCTGCACCCGGTCAAGGTGGTGGAGGGTGAGTGGGGCATGGGTCTGGGGTCCCTCTGGAAGGTTCTGGAGATCCTCGAGTCCCTCAGGAAGGTTCTGGAGATCATTGAGTCCCTCAGGAAGCTGTGATGGGTTTGGAGTCCTTCAGTAAAGTTCTGGAGATCCTTGAATCCCTCAGGAAGGTTCTGGAGATCCTTGAGTCCCTCAGGAAGGTTCTGGAGGCCCTTGAGTCCCTCAGGAAGGTTCTGGAGGCCCTTTAATCCCTCAGGAAGGTTCTGGAGATCCTTGAGTCCCTCAGGAAGGTTCTGGAGGCCCTTGAGTCCCTCAGGAAGATTCTGGAGGCCCTTGAGTCCCTCAGGAAGGTTCTGGAGGCCCTTGAGTCCCTCGGGAAGCTGTGATGGGTTTGGGGTCCCTCAGGAAAGTTCTTGAGATCCTTGAGTCCCTAAGGAAGGTTCTGGAGGTCCTTGAGTCACTCAGGAAGGTTCTGGAGATCCTCGAGTCCCTCAGGAAGGTTCTGGAGATCCTTGAGTCCCTCAGGAAGATTCTGGAGGCCCTTGAGTCCCTCGGGAAGGTTCTGGAGGCCCTTGAGTCCCTCGGGAAGCTGTGATGGGTTTGGGGTCCCTCAGGAAAGTGCTCGAGATCCTTGAATCCCTCAGGAAGGTTCTGGAGATCCTTGAATCCCTCAGGAAGGTTCTGGAGATCCTTGAGTCCCTAAGGAAGGTTCTGGAGATCCTTGAGTCCCTAAGGAAGGTTCTGGAGGCCCTTGAGTCACTCAGGAAGGTTCTGGAGATCCTCGAGTCCCTCAGGAAGGTTCTGGAGGTTCTTGAGTCCCTCAGGAAGCTGTGATGGGTTTGGGGTCCCTCAGGAAAGTTCTGGAGATCCTTGAGTCCCTCAGGAAGGTTCTGGAGATCCTTGAGTCCCTCAGGAAGGTTCTGGAGGCCCTTGAGTCCCTCAGGAAGGTTCTGGAGGCCCTTGAGTCCCTCGGGAAGCTGTGATGGGTTTGGGGACCCCCAGGGCCGTTCTGGCCGCCCTCGGTAGCCCCCTGTGACCGCGCTGTCCCCTCAGGGGTGAAGGAGCTGAGCCGCAAGCTGGTGATCGTCAACGGGGAGGACCCCCTGAGCCGGCAGGCGCAGGAGAACGCGACGCTGCTCTTCAACATCCACCTGCGCTCCACGCTCTGCAGCCGCCGCATGGTGGAGGAGTTCCGGCTCAGCGGGGAGGCCTTCGACTGGCTGCTGGGGGAGATCGAGTCCAAGTTCAACCAGGCCATCGTGAGAACGGGCTTTGGGGTCGTTCTGGGGGGATTTGGGGTCGCTTCTGGGGTTTTGAGGGGGCTTGGGGTCAGATCTTGGGATTGGGGATCATTTCTGGAGGTGTCTTGGATTGGCTGCAGGGGGAGAACGAGTCCAAGTTCAACCAGGCCATCGTGAGAACGGGCTTTGGGGGATTTGGGGTCATTCTTGGGGGCTTTGAGGTCGTTCTGGGGGGATTTTGGTTCACTTCTGGGGTTTTGAGGGGGTTTAGGGTCAGGGTTTGGGGTTTGGGGTCAGATCTGGAGCTACTTTGGAGTGGCTGCTGCAGGAGATCGAGTCCAAGTTCAACCAGGCCATCGTGAGAATGGGATTTGGGGTTATTCTTGAGGTTTGGGGTCACTCTGGGGTTTGGTGACCCCGCTGTGACCCTTTGCTGTCCCCGTGTCCCCTCAGGCCCACCCCGGTGAGATGGTGGGCGCGCTGGCCGCGCAGTCCCTGGGCGAGCCGGCCACGCAGATGACCCTCAACACCTTCCACTACGCGGGGGTGTCGGCCAAGAACGTCACCCTGGGCGTGCCCCGCCTCAAGGAGCTCATCAACATCTCCAAGAAGCCCAAGACGCCGTCGCTCACCGTGTTCCTGCTGGGCCAGAGCGCCCGCGACGCTGAGCGCGCCAAGGTGGCACCTGGGGACACGCTGGGGACAGCAGCTGGGGGTCTGGGGGTGCTTTGTGTCCTCACAGCCTTGCGGTGGCCCTGTGGGTTTGTGTCACCTCCTTGTCCCCTCAGCCCTGTGGTGGCTCCATGGCTTCATGTCCCCGTGGTGGCCCTGTGGGTTTGTGTCACCTCTGTGTCCCCATGGCGTCCATGTTCCCATGTCCCTGTCCCCTCAGGACATCCTGGGCCACCTGGAGCAGAGCACACCCAATGTCCCTCTGTCCCCTCTGTGTCCCCAGTGTCCCCCTGTCCCCAGGACATCCTGTGCTGCCTGGAGCATACCACGCCCAATGTCCCAATGTCCCCTCCACTCTATGTCCCCAGTGTCCCCATGTCCCCTGACTGTCCCCATGTCCCCTGACTGTCCCCAGGACATCCTGTGCCGCCTGGAGCACACCACACCCAATGTCCCCTGACTGTCCCCTCCATGTCCCCAGGAGATCCTGTGCCACCTGGAGCACACAATACCCAATGTCCCCAGTGTCCCCTCCATGTCCCCAATGTCCCCTGACTGTCCCCAGTGTCCCCAGGAGATCCTGTGCCACCTGGAGCACACAATACCCAATGTCCCCATGTCCCCAATGTCCCCTGACTGTCCCCAATGTCCCCTGACTGTCCCAATGTCCCCAGGACACCCTGTGCCGCCTGGAGCACACAATACCCAATGTCTCCTGACTGTCCCCAATGTCCCCTCCATGTCCCCAGGACATCCTGTGCCGCCTGGAGCACATCACACCCAATGTCCCCATGTCCCCAATGTCCCCTGACTGTCCCCAATGTCCCCAGGACATCCTGTGCCACCTGGAGCACACCACACCCAATGTCCCCAGTGTCCCCTGACTGTCCCCAATGTCCCCTGACTGTCCCCAATGTCCCCAGGACATCCTGTGCCGCCTGGAGCACACCACGCTGCGCAAGGTGACGGCCAACACCGCCATCTACTACGACCCCAACCCTCAGAGCACGGTGGTGGCCGAGGACCAGGAGTGGGTCAACGTCTACTACGAGATGCCCGACTTCGACGTCAGCCGCATCTCGCCGTGGCTGCTGCGCGTCGAGCTCGACCGCAAGCACATGACCGACCGCAAGCTCACCATGGAGCAGATCGCCGAGAAGATCAACGCCGGTGGGTGGGCCGGGCACGGGATTTGGGGGGGGTTGAGGTAGTTTGGAGGAAGTTTGGGGGTGTTTGAGGGACTTGGAGGGGGCTTGGAGTGACCTGGATGAGGTTTGAGTGGGTCTGAGCAGCTTTTGAGGGACTTGGAGGGGGTTTGAGGTGACCTGAATGAGCTTTGAGGGCATCTGAGGAACTTCTGGGGGGTTCTGAGGGGGTTTGGGGTGTTCTGGGGGGACCTGGAGGGGATTTGAGGTGACCTGGATGAGTTTTGAGGGCATCTGAGGAGCTTTTGAGGACTTGTGGGTGAGTCTGGAGGGGCTTTTGAGGGACCTGGAGGGGCTTTGAGGAGACCTGGATGAGCTTTGAGGGCATCTGAGCAGCTTTTGGGGGGTTCTGAGGGGGTTTGGGGTCTTTTGGGGGGACCTGGAGGGGCTTTGAGGTGACCTGGATGAGCTTTGAGGGCATCTGAGCAGCTTTTGGGGGGTTCTGAGGGGGTTTGGGGTCTTTTGGGGGGACCTGGAGGGGGTTTGAGGTGACCTGGATGAGCTTTGAGGGCATCTGAGGAGCTTTCTGTGGGTTTCTGGTGACCCTCGAAGGCATCTGAGAGCTCTTCAAGGAGTTCTGGGTGAGCCTGGAGGAGCTTTGGGGTGATCTGGGTGAGCTTTGGGGTTCCTGGCAGATCTTTGAGGAGACCCCGGAGGTCCCCTGGGTGCCGTGACCTTGGAGGTGACCCCGTCCCCACCCCGTGTCCCCTCCCAGGCTTTGGTGACGACCTCAACTGCATCTTCAACGACGACAACGCCGAGAAGCTGGTGCTGCGCATCCGCATCATGAACAGCGACGAGAACAAGATGCAGGAGGTGGGCAGGGACCTGGGGACACCTCAGGGGACACCTCAGGGGACACCTGGGGTGGCCTGGGCGTCACCTGTGCCCCACCGTGTCCCCAGGAGGAGGAGGTGGTGGACAAGATGGACGACGACGTCTTCCTGCGCTGCATCGAGTCCAACATGCTGACGGACATGACCCTGCAGGGCATCGAGCAGATCAGCAAGGTGGGGACACCTGGTGGGGTCCATGAAGGGATGGGAGGTCTCCAGGGATACCTGCAGAACTCCATGGTGACCTTTAGAAGGTCCAGGAGATCTTTAGAAGGTCCAGGATGGTTCCTGGTGACACCTGTGGGTACCTGAGAAGGTCTTTGGGTACCACCAGGTGCTCTGAGGGTTCAAGATCTCCAGGTAGATCTTAAGGAGCATCAGGAGCTCTCCATGGAGACTTCTAGGAGGTTCCAAGAGACCTTTAGAAGATACGGGTCACCCATGGTGACACCACGGTGACACCTGTCCCCACCTGCCCAGGTGTACATGCACCTGCCGCAGACGGACAACAAGAAGAAGATCATCATCACCGAGGACGGGGAGTTCAAGGCTCTCCAGGAGTGGATCCTGGAGACCGACGGCGTCAGCCTCATGCGGGTGCTGAGCGAGAAGGACGTGGACCCCGTGCGCACGACCTCCAACGACATCGTGGAGATCTTCACCGTGAGTCACCTGGGCTGGGGACACACCTGGGGGACGAGGGACACACCTGGGGGACGAGGGACACACCTGGGGGGTGAGGGACACACCTGGGGGACGAGGGAGACACCTGGGGCTCGTGGTGGAGATCTTCACCGTGAGTCACCTGGGCTGGGGACACACCTGGGGGACGAGGGACACACCTGGGGGACGAGGGACACACCTGGGGGACGAGGGACACACCTGGGGGGTGAGGGACACACCTGGGGGACGAGGGAGACACCTGGGGCTCGTGGTGGAGATCTTCACCGTGAGTCACCTGGGGAGTGAGGGACACACCTGGGGTGTGAGGGGACACCTAGGCTGGGGTTTGGAGGACATCATGGTCCTCATGGTGCATGATCTCCAACGACATCATGGAGATCTTCACCGTGAGTCACCTGGGCTGGGGACACACCTGGGTCCCCAGGTAATGGGATTCCCAACCCCCTGGATTTTGGGAATTCTCACCCTGGATTTTGGGAATTCCCAAAGCCATGGATCTCAGGAATTCCCATGCCCTGGATTTTGGGAACTCCCACGCCCTGGATTTCAGGATTTCCCATTCCCTGGATTTTGGGAATTCCCACGCCCTGCATTTTGGGAATTCCCACGCCCTGGATTTCGGGGTTTCCCATTCCCTGCGTTTTGGGAATTCCCACTCCCTGGATTTTGGGAATTCCCACGCCCTGGATTTCGGGAATTCCCACGCTCTGGATTTCGGGATTTCCCATTCCCTAGATTTTGGGAATTCCCATGCCCTGGATTTCGGGGTTTCCCACTCCCTGGATTTTGGGATTTCCCACTCCCTGGATTTCAGGAATTCCCACGCCCTGGATTTCGGGATTTCCCACTCCCTGCATTTAGGGAATTCCCACCCTGGATTTCGGGGTTTCCCACTCCCTGGATTTTGGGATTTCCCACTCCCTGGATTTCGGGATTTCCCACTCCCTGGATTTCGGGGTTTCCCACGCCCTGGGTTTGGGATGCGCAGGTTTTGGGGATCGAGGCGGTGCGGAAGGCGCTGGAGCGGGAGCTCTACCACGTCATCTCCTTCGACGGCTCCTACGTCAACTACCGGCACCTGGCGCTGCTGTGCGACACCATGACCTCGCGGGGACACCTGATGGCCATCACCCGGCACGGCGTCAACCGCCAGGACACCGGGCCCCTCATGAAGTGCTCCTTCGAGGAGACGGTGCGGGAGCGGGAACGGGGTTTGGGAATGGGGGATTGGGGTGGGAGTGGGGATTGGGGTGGGAATGGGGTTTGGGAACGGGGAGTGGGAATGGGGGATTGGAGTGGGGACGGGATTTGGGAATGGGGATTGGGAATGGGGGATTGGGGTGGGAGTGGGGATTGGGGTGAGAATGGGGTTTGGGAATGGGGATTGGGGTGGAGACAGGGTTTGGGAATCGGGGATTGGGGTGGGGATAGGGTGGGGTGGGATTGGGGTGGGGATGGGGATTGGGAATGGGAGATTGGGGTGGGAATGGGGGATTGGAGTGGGAATGGTGTGGGAACAGGAATTGGGGTGGGGATGGGGATTGGGAATGGGGGATTGGGGTGGGAACAGGAATTGGAATGAGGCATTGGGGTGAGAATGGGGATCGGGATGGGAATGGGATTTGGGAATTGGGGTGGGAGTGGAGATGGGGTGGGAGAAGGTTTTGGGATGGGAATGGGGTGGGAACAGGAATTGGGGTGGGAATGGGGTTGGGAATGAGAATTGGGGGCTGGGAATGGGGTTTAGGAGCTGGGAACGGGGGATTCTGTGGGCATTTCACAGGATTTGGGGTTCAAGAGGGACATTTAAAGGTTGAAGCTGATTTTGGGGTGTCCCCTCGCTCAGGTCGACGTCCTGATGGAGGCAGCTGCGCACGGGGAGAGTGACCCCATGAAGGGCGTGTCCGAGAACATCATGCTGGGCCAGCTGGCCCCGGCCGGCACCGGCTGCTTCGATCTCCTGCTGGACGCCGAGAAGTGCAAGCACGGCATGGAGATCCCCAGCGCCCTGCCCGGCCTCGGCGTCGGCGGCCGTGAGTCCCCAAAACCCTGGGGACACCCCCGGGGAAAATGGGGACACCCCCGGGGAAATGGGGACACCCCCGGGAATGGTGGCCGGGTTCCTCCAGGAGCAGCTGGGCACGCCCCAAGGGTGGTGGCACAAAGACCTTCAAGGTCATGGTGGTCATTGGCCAGTTCTGGGTGTCCCGTGGCAAGAGGGGGCAGCCTCAGATTTTGGGGTCCACGCAGATTTTGGGGTACACCAGGACTGGATCCTACAAGGGAGGAGTTAGGGTTGTGGCAGTGGTGACATGAAGACCCCCAGTGTCACCGTGGCCACCACCGTGTCCCAGCTCTGGTCACTTGGTGTCCCCCAGACGTTGATATCTCCCAGATTCTGGGGTTCCCCAGATGTTGATGTCCCCCAGATGATGGGGTCACCCCCAGATTTTGGGGGTCCATGGGGGAGGAGGGGACACCCCAAGGGTGGTGGTGACACAAAGACCCCCGATGTCACCGTGGCCACCACCGTGTCCCAGCTGTGGTCACTTGGTGTCCCCCCGATGTTGATGTCCCCCATATTTTGGGGTCCCCCCGGTTTTGGGGTGCCCCTGACCCCGCTCTCTCCGCAGCCACCGGGATGTTCTTCGGCTCGGCCCCCAGCCCCATGGGGGGGATGTCCCCGGCCATGACCCCCTGGAACCAGGGGGCCACCCCGGCCTACGGCGCCTGGTCGCCCAGCGTGGGTGCGTTGGGGCACTGGGACGGACTGGGAGGGACTGGGAGGGGTTCTCGGGGGGTCTGGGGCAAAATGGGGGTCACTGGGATGGCTGTGGGGGGGAATTTGGGGTGAACTGGGGATGATGAGGGTTCCCCTGACCCCTTTTCCCCCACAGTCAGCGGGATGGGGCTGGGTTGTGTTTAAGGGGTGCTTTTGGGGTCTCAGGTTCTGTTTGGGGCTGGTTTTGGGGTCTCAGGTTGTGTTTTGGGGTCCCCCTGACCTCCTTTTCCCCCACAGGCAGCGGGATGGGGCTGGGTTGTGTTTAAGGGGTGGTTTTGGGGTCTCAGGTTGTGTTTGGGGCTGAATTTGGGGTCCCCCTGACCTTCTTTTCCCCCACAGGCAGCGGGATGGGGCCAGGTTGTGTGAATGGGGTGGTTTTGGGGTCTCAGGTTGTGTTTTGGGGTCCCCCTGACCCCCTTTTCCCCCACAGGCAGCGGAATGACCCCGGGCGGGGCTGGGTTGTGTTTAAGGTGTGGTTTTGGGGTCTCAGGTTGTGTTTTGGGGTCCCCCTGACCCCCTTTTCCCCCACAGGCAGCGGGATGACCCCGGGCGGGGCCGGGTTCTCCCCCAGCGCCGCCTCCGACGCCTCCGGCTTCAGCCCCGGCTACTCCCCGGCCTGGTCACCCACGCCCGGCTCGCCGGGGTCACCCGGCCCCTCCAGCCCCTACATCCCCTCCCCCGGTGAGTACGGCCCCAAAAACACCCCAAAATACCCTTAAAATAACCCAAAATAACCAAAAACACCCATAAAACACCCTGTAACACCTAACAACACCCCAAAACATGCTGAAACACCCTAAAATAATCCAAAATACCTGTAAAACACCCTGTAACCCCTAATAACACCCCAAAACACACTGAAACACCCTAAAATAACCCAAAATACCCGTAAAACACCCTGTAACCTCTAACAACACCCCAAAACTCATTGAAACACCCCAAAACAGCCTCGTAACACCCCCTCACTGAGCCCCACAACACCCGAACAGCACCTCAAAGGGACCCCCAACACCCCCACAACACCAACAGCCCCACAACACCCGAACACCACCTCAGGGGGCCCTACAACATCCAAACAACACCTCAGAGGGCCCTACAACACCTCCACAACACCCGAACAGCGCCTCACAGGGCCCCACATCTCTCTACAACACCCCCACAACACCCCAACCACCCTCCCCAGCACCCTCCTGACCCCCGTGTCCCCTCTCCGCAGGTGGGGCCATGTCCCCCAGCTACAGCCCGACGTCCCCCGCCTACGAGCCGCGGTCGCCGGGGGGCTACACCCCACAGAGCCCCAGCTACAGCCCCACCTCTCCCAGCTACAGCCCCACCTCGCCCAGCTACAGCCCCACCTCGCCCAACTACAGCCCCACCTCGCCCAGTTACAGCCCCACCTCTCCCAGTTACAGCCCGACCTCGCCCAGTTACAGCCCCACGTCCCCGAGCTACAGCCCCACGTCCCCGAGCTACAGCCCGACCTCCCCCAGCTATAGCCCCACCTCGCCCAGCTACAGCCCAACCTCGCCCAGTTACAGCCCGACGTCTCCCAGTTACAGCCCCACCTCCCCCAGTTACAGCCCCACCTCGCCGAGCTACAGCCCCACTTCTCCCAGTTACAGCCCCACTTCTCCCAGTTACAGCCCGACCTCGCCCAGTTACAGCCCAACCTCGCCCAGTTACAGCCCCACCTCGCCCAACTACAGCCCGACCAGCCCCAACTACACCCCGACGTCTCCCAGTTACAGCCCCACCTCTCCCAGTTACAGCCCCACCAGCCCCAACTACACCCCGACCTCGCCCAACTACAGCCCCACCTCGCCCAGTTACAGCCCCACTTCCCCCAGTTACAGCCCCACCTCTCCCAGTTACTCCCCATCCAGCCCCCGCTACACCCCGCAGTCGCCCACCTACACCCCCAGCAGCCCCAGTTACAGCCCCAGCAGCCCCAGTTACAGCCCCACGTCCCCCAAGTACACCCCGACCAGCCCCAGCTACAGCCCCAGCTCCCCCGAGTACACCCCGACCTCGCCCAAGTACAGCCCCACCTCCCCCAAGTACAGCCCCACCTCGCCCAAGTACAGCCCCACCTCGCCCACCTACAGCCCCACCACGCCCAAGTACAGCCCCACCTCGCCCACCTACAGCCCCACCTCGCCCGTCTACACCCCGACGTCGCCCAAGTACAGCCCCACCTCGCCCACCTACAGCCCCACCTCGCCCAAGTACAGCCCCACCTCGCCCACCTACAGCCCCACGTCGCCCAAGGGCTCCACGTACAGCCCCACGTCCCCCGGCTACAGCCCCACGTCGCCCACCTACAGCCTCACCAGCCCGGCCATCAGCCCCGACGACAGCGACGACGACAACTGAGGGGCGGCCTGTGGGGACGGGGGTGTCACCCCCCAAAACCCCCGCCCCAGGCCGTGGGGGTGACCCCCAGCTCGACACGGGGTCGGGGTTGTTGTTGCTCCCCAACACCCCCAGCTCGACACGGGGACGGGGTTGTTGTCACCCCCAAACCCCGCAGGCCATGGGGGTGACCCCAAAATTGATTTGGGGATGCGGTGGTTGTCACCCCCCGAACCCCCACAGGGATACGGGGTCGGGAGTGTCACCCCCTGAACCCCCAGATTCTGATGGGCTCGGGGTTGTTGTCACCCCCAAACCCCACAGGCCTCGGGGGTGACCCCAAAATTGACACGGGAGCAGCAGCGTCACCCCCACACTGAAACGGGGTCGGGGGTGTCACCCCCCCAAAAACCCAAAACAGGCCGTGGGGGTGACCCCAGTATCCAACGACAACGGGGCTGTCACCCCCAAATGGAAATGGGCTGGGGGTTGTCACCCCCAAACCCCCAAGTTCTGGTGGGGACAGGGCTGTTGTCACCCCCCAGGTCCCCACGGGCTGTTGGGGTGACCCTGAAATTGGGGTGACACCGAAGGGTGGTGATGGCTAAATTTGGGGTCACCCCTAAGTTGGGGTCACCCCCAAAGTTGGAGAGACCCTCAGGTTTGAGGGGGAACCCCTGGACTGAACTTGACCCCAAAGTTCAGAGGGGGCAACCCCCAAACTGGGGCTGACCCCCAAACTGGGGGGGATCCCTAAACTGGGGGGGGGACCCCTAAATTGGGGTGAAACCCTTAAATTGGGGGGGTTGATCCCCAAACCAAGCTCTGACCCTTAAATTTGGGGTGACCCCCAAGTCGAGGGTGACCCCCAAGTTAGGGGTGACCCCCCAGTTGGGGTGGGGGCAGGTGTGGGAGCCCCCCCCCATTTTGGGGGGTGCCGGTGGGGGGTTGTAATTTATGGGGTTCATTAATGAGGATGGGGAGGGGGGTGGGGGAGGGGGGCGCTCGTTGGTGGCGGTTTTGGGGGTTCGGGGGAGGGGGGTCCTTTGCCCCTCCCCCACCCCCCTTTATTTCGCTGTTTTCACTTTTGGGGTTGTTGTGGGGGGAGGGGAAGCGAATTTTGGGGAATTTCAGATTTTGGGGGGGGGAGTTAATAAAAGTTTTATTGATTTTCAACCTGTGACTCTTTTTGGGGGAGAGGGGAGACCCCAAAACTCCTCATTTGGGGACACCTGGACACACCTGGGCACCTGTGGTGGCCCTGAGGAACTGGAGGGGGATGTGGAGGAACATCACAGTGGGCATGGGTGGGTCATGGTTGGGTCATGGTGGCCGTGGTTGAGTCATGGTGGCCATGATGATTGAGTCATGATGGCCATGGTTGGGTCATGGTGGCCATGGGGAGTGGTGGCCATAGTTGGGTTTTGGTGGCTGTGGTTGGGTCATGGTGGCCGTGGTTGGGTTGTGGTGGCCGTGGTTGAGTCATGGTAGCCATGGTTGGGTTGTGGTGGCCGTGGTTGAGTCATGGCGGCCGTGGTTGGGTCATGGTGGCCATGGTTGGGTTTTGGTGGTCTTGGTTGGGTCATGGTGGCTGTGTTGGGTCATGGTGATCATGGTTGGGTCATGGTGGCCCTAGTAGTGTCATGGTGGTCTTGCTTGGGTCATGGTAGCCGTGGTTGGGTCATGGTGGCCATAGTTGAGTCATGTGGCCATGGGGAGTGGTGGCCATAGTTGGGTTTTGGTGGCCATGGTTGGGTCATGGTGATCATGGTTGGGTCATGGCGGCCACGGCTGTTTTCTGGTGGCCACGGTTGGGTCATGGTAGCCATGGTTATGTCCCCTTGGTTGCTCCCCACCCACTCCAGGACCCCTTTAGGGCGCCCCCAAACCCTCGGGTGACATTTTGGGGTGCCCTGTGTCACTCTGACCCCCCCGGTCACATTTTGTGGTCCCCCGGACCCCCCAAACCCTCGGGTGACGTTTTGGGACGTCCCAGGTCCCCCTGGACCCTTTTGGGGTCGTTTTTGGGGTCGCATTTCGGGGTCCCCAAAACGCGGGAGTCCATTTTGGCGGGAAAACCCGAGACCCCGCCCACAGAGGGAGGAGCCAATCCAAATCGCGCCTCATTCCATATATGGAGATGGGGCGTGGCAAACAGCGTATCCACCAAGGGGGCGTGTCCACAGGGGGCGTGGCCTCGCGCTGTCATGGCGGCGCCCACGGTGGACGGTGCGCGTGGGGGGGGGCGGGAGGATTTGGGGTTTTTTTGGGGGATTTTGGGGTTTTGGGGGGATTTTGGGATTTTTTGGGGGTGGGGGCGGGGCTCTGACCTTTCCCCTCCCCCCGCAGCCCCTCAGGGGGTCCCCGACCCCCCCGGGACCCCTCAGGACGCGGCCCCGGAGGAGCCCGAGGAGCTCGAGTGAGTTTTTGGGGGGGGGTTTATTTTGGGGTGGGGGTCTCTGACTCCCTGAGCGGTTTTGGGGTCCCTGACCCCTCCCCCCCCCCCCCCCCCGACCCCGGCTCTCCCCAGTTTCCCCCAGTACGAGCTGGGCCGCCCCCCCCGCCAGGTTTGGGGGGCGCGGGAGGAATTCGCGCGGCGCCCCGAAAATTTCCTGCGAGGCTGCAAATGGTGAGAGACCCCAAAACACCCCGAAATCACCCCAAAACCACCCCAAGCCCCCCAAAATCACCCCAAAACACACCGAAATCACCCCAAAACCACCCCAACCCCCCCCCAAATCACCCCAAAACACCCCGAAATCACCCTAAAACCCCCCAAAACACCCCGAAATCATCCTAAAACCCCCCAAAAATCAGCCCAAACCCCCCCAAAATCACCCCAAAACACCCCGAAATCACCCTAAAACCCCCCAAAACACCCCGAAATCATCCTAAAACCCCCCAAAAATCAGCCCAAACCCCCCCAAAATCACCCCAAAACACCCTGAAATCACCCCAAAACACCCCAAAATCACTCTAAACCCCCAAAAATCACCCGAAATCCTCTCGGGGGAAGGTCTGGTGTCCCCTGGGGGTTCCTGGGCAGGGTTTGGGGGTCCCTGGGTTACCTGGGGAGGTGTTTTGGGGTCCATGGAGGTTGAAATGGGGGTCCCCAACACGTGGGGGTCCCCTGGGGGGTTGTTTTGGGGTGACAATGGGGGTCTCCCCCCTCCCCAGGGCCCCCGACGGCTCCTGCGTCCTCACCTGCAGCAACGACAACGCCCTGAGGATCTTCGACCTCCCCTTCCCCCCGGGACCCCCCCCGGGGGCGCCCCTCCCCCAGCTGGTGGGGCACGGGGGGGGGGGGCTGGGGTCCTGGAGAGGGGATTTGGGGGGGCTGGGGGGTCAGGATGGGGGGTTTGGGGTCATTCAGGGGGGGTCTGGGGTCACTCGGGGGTGCTGGGGGGGATTTGGGGGGGCTGGGGGTCAGGATGGGGGGGGTTGGGGTCAGTTTGGGGGGGCTGGGGGTCACTGGAGGGTCATTGTGGATCTTCAGGGGTCACTCTGGGGTCATTTTGGGGTCACTCTGGGGGTTTCTGTGGTCACTCGGCATCACTCAGTGGTCACTCAGGGGTCAGTGGTCACTCAGGGTCACTTGGGGTCACTCGGGGTCACTCTGGGGTCACTCGGGGTCACTCAGTGGTCACTCAGGGTCACTTGGGGTCACTCAGGGTCAGTGGTCACTCAGGGTCACTCAGGGTCAGGGTCAGTGGTCACTCAGGGGTCACTCAGTGGTCACTTGGGGTCACTCGGGGTCACTCAGGATCACTCAGGGTCAGTGGTCACTCGGGGTCACTCAGTGGTCACTCAGGGTCACTCAGGGTCACTCGGGGTCACTCAGTGGTCACTCAGTGGTCACTCAGGGTCAGTGGTCACTCGGGGTCACTCGGGGTCACTCGGGGTCGCAGGTCCCGGCCGTGCAGGTGGCCGAAGGTGACACCATCTACGACTTCACCTGGTACCCCCTGATGGACTCCAGCGACCCCCCCAGCTGCCTGTGAGGCACTGGGAGCACTGGGAGGGACTGGGGGGGAACTGGGAAAGGGCTGGGATGTACTGGGAATGGGCTGGGATGTACTGGGAATGGACTGGGATGTACTGGGAAGGGACTGGAAGGTATTGGAAGGGGACTGGGGTGTACTGGGGAGGTCTGGGAGGGAACTGGGATGTACTGGGGGGCACTGGGAAGGGACTGGGAATGGACTGGGAGGCACTGGGATGGTGCTGGTTGTTACTGGGACGAACTGGGGGGGGTGTACTGGGAGCAGGGGCGGTTCCTGGGAGGTCACTGCTGGTCCATACTGGTCCGTACTGGTCCATACTGGTCCGTACTGGTCCGTACTGGTCCGTACTGGTCCATACTGGTCCGTACTGGTCCGTACTGGTCCGTACTGGTCCATACTGGTCCGTACTGGTCCATACTGGTCCGTACTGGTCCGTACTGGTCCATACTGGTCCGTACTGATCCACACTGGTCCGTACTGGTCCGTACTGGGCAGGGTGGCCGCCAGCAGCCGGGACAGCCCCGTGCACCTCTGGGACGCCTTCGACGGGACCCTGCGGGGGTCGTTCCGTGCCCACAACCACCTGGTGAGCACTGGGAGCACTGGGAGGGACTGGGGGGAACTGGGAGGGACTGGGATACTGGGAGCACTGGGTTTTGGGGACCCCTGGGATGTCCTGGGTGGGTTCTGGGGTCCCCTCGGTACCTGGGTGGGTTTTGGGGTCCCGGAGACACTTCTGGGGACCCCTGAGCCCTTTGAAGGGAGGGGATTTGGGGTTTGGGGACACCTGCGATATCCCAGGGTGGATTTTGGGGTCCCAGAGCCCCTTTGAAGGGGGAGGATTTGGGATTGGGGACCCCCCCCAGCTGTCCCAGGTGGGTTTTGGGGTCCCGGAGATGCAACCCCCGATCCCTTTTAATAGGAGGGCTTTTGGGTTTTGGGGACCCCCCAGAGCTGTCCCGGGTGGGGTTTGGGGTCTCCCCGGTACCCGGGTGGGTTTTGGGGACCCCCTGGATGTCCCAGGTGGGTTTTGGGGTCTCCCCGGTACCCAGGTGGGTTTTGGGGACCCCCTGGATGTCCCGGGTGGGTTTTGGGGACCCCCTGGATGTCCCGGGTGGGTTTTGGGGACCCCCTGGATGTCCCGGGCGGGGTTTGGGGTCTCCCCGGTACCCGGGTGGGTTTTGGGGACCCCCTGGATGTCCCGGGTGGGTTTTGGGGTCTCCCTGGATGTCCCGGGTGGGGTTTGGGGTCTCCCCGGTACCCGGGTGGGTTTTGGGGACCCCCTGGATGTCCCGGGTGGGTTTTGGGGTCTCCCCGGTACCCGGGTGGGTTTTGGGGACCCCCTGGATGTCCCGGGTGGGTTTTGGGGACCCCCTGGATGTCCCGGGCGGGGTTTGGGGTCTCCCCGGTACCCGGGTGGGTTTTGGGGACCCCCTGGATGTCCCGGGTGGGATTTGGGGTGCCCAGGACTGACGGGGGGTCCCCAGGACGAGCCGGTGGCCCCCCACTCGCTGGCCTTCGCCCCCGACGGCTCCCGGCTCCTGGGGGGCTTCGAGGGCGCCGTGCGCGAGTTCCCGACCGAGCGGCCGGGCCGGAGCGGCCACGAGAGGAGCCTGCGGCGTGAGGGGCGGGGACGGGGGCGGGGCTTAAACGGGTGGGGTCCGTGGGTGGGGCAGGGGTGATTCCCTGGCTTTATCTGGGGTTAAAATGGGGTTTGGGTGGGAAAGTCAGGGGTTAAAAGGGGCGGGGTGGGGGTCAAAAGGGGCGTGGCCTAAATTAGAGGGTGTGGTATATTGGGGGTGGGGTCAGTGGGTGGGGCTGGGGTGGGGCAGGGGCGATTCCCACCCTTTTTTTGGGGGGGAAATGGGGGTTGGGAGGGAGAATTGGGGGTTTAAAGGGGCGGGGTCAAAGGGGGTGTGGTCTAAGAGGGGTGGAGCATAAAGGGTGTGGCACTGGGGGCAGGGCCTAAATGGCATAAAGGGGAGGGGCTTAAAAGGGAATGGCAGACAAAATGTAAATGGGTGGGGCATAAGAGGGCGTGGCTTTGATGGGTGTGGTACAAGGAAGGCGGGGCTAGGGTGGGTGGAGTCCAACGGGGTGGAGCCTCACTGCTGAGGGCGTGGCCTAACCTTTGTCTCCACCCCCCCCCAGAGGGCGGGGAGGGCCAGCGAGGCCTGATTGGCTGCCTGGCCTTCAGCCCCAGCCAATCGCTGTTCGCCTGTGGCTCCTATGGGCGGAGCCTGGGGCTGTACCCAGTGGAAGGGGGCGGGGCTGTGGCGTTCTGGCCCCGCCTCCCGGCCGCGCCCACTCACCTGCGCTTCAGCCCCTGCGGGACTCACCTGTACGCCGGTGGGAGGAAGGTGGGCGTGGCCAAATTTGGGTGGGGCATGGGGGTGGGCATGACATGTGGGTGGTGATGAGGGCGTGGCCTCGAGGTGGGCGTGGCTTTGTGAATATGGGTGTGGCCTCTGCGCATTGCATAAACCGGGTGTGGCTTTAGGGGCATGGCTTCTGCTCTGATTGACATATTCCATCAGGGTGGGTGGGGCTCTGTGGGCGGGGCTTATGGGCTGGGAGGTGCTTTGTGCATTAGGGGCGTGGTTTCAGGCCTGATGGGCGTGTCCCGGCCTGGCCCCGCCCCCCAGGACAGCCACATCCTGTGCTGGGACCTTCGTGTCCCCGAGCGTCCCCTCCTGGCGCTGCCGCGGCGCGTGGCCACCAACCAGCGCGTGACCTTTGACCTCGACCCGTGAGTGACCCCCCGAAAAACTGGGGCACATTTTGGGGGGGATTTTGGACCCCGGGTCACTTTTTGGGGGGATTTTTGGGGGGTCCTGAACACCTGGAACACATTTTTGGGGGATATTTGGGGGTCTTGGACACCTGGGTCAAATTTTTGGGGTGTCCTGAACACCTGGGTCACCTTCAGAGAGGATTTTTGGGGGTCCTGGACACCTGGGTTACTTTTTGGGGGGAATTTGGAGGGTCCTGAGCACCTGGCTCAAATTTTTGGGGTGTTCTGGACACCTGTGTCACCTTTTTAGGAGATTTCAGGAGGTCCTGGACACCTGGGTGAAATTTTGGGTGGGGGGTCGAGGGGATTTTTGGACCCCTCCATCCCCTCTGGTGGGGTCCCAGACCCCTGGGCCCCATTTTTGGGGGGGTTTTAAGGGGAGGGGGTCTCATCCCCCCCCCCTCGTGCCCCCCCCAGGTCGGGGCGGTTCCTGGTCAGCGGTGACACCGATGGCTTTGTCACCGTGTGGGACACGCTGGCCCCCCCCGGCCCGGGGGACCCCCCCGAGCTGCCCCCCCTGCTTCGCTTCCGCGCCCTCCGCGACTGCGTCAACGGCACCAGGTAAACCCCCCCCAAAAAAACTGGGGACCCCCCCCCAACAAAAAAACATTGGAGATGTCCCCAAAAATAGCACTCAAAAAAATCTGAGACCTGCCCCCCAAAAAATCCGGGATCACCCCAAACACCTGAGACTCCCCCTCAGAAAATATTTTGGGACCCCAGGGTGCCTTGGCGGGGCTCACTCCTACTCTGGGCCCCCCCCAAATTGTCCCCTTGGTCACCCCAAACTGCTCAGATTGTCCCTCTCAGCCCCCTCCCCAAATCCCCTAAAATCCCCCAAATCGTCCCCCAAATGTCTGCCCCAAATTCCCCAAATTCCCACCTCAAACCCCTCCAAATTTCCCCTCAGCCTCCACCCCAAATCCCCCCCAAAATCCCCATAAAATTATCTCCCTCAGCTTCCACCCCAATTCCCCAAAATTTCAACCCCCAAATCCCCCAAATTTCCACTCCAACTCCCCCCAAACGCCCCCAGAATTCCACCCCAAACCCCCAAATTTTCATTCGCATCATCCAATTTTCACCCCAAACTCCCCCAGATTTCCGCCCTGAACCCCCCAGATTTCCACCCCAAACTTCCTCCCCAAATTCCCAAATTTTCACCCAAGTTTCCACCCTGAACCCCCCAAATTTCCACCCCAAAACTTCCACCCCGAATTCCCATATTTTCACCCAAGTTTCCGCCCCGAACCCCCCAAATTTCCACCCCGAACCCCCAAATTTCCGCCCCAAACCCCCAAGTTTCCATCCCGAACCCCCCAAATTTCCACCCCAACGTCCACCCCAAATTCCCATATTGTCACCCAAGTTTCCGCCCCGAACCCCCCAAATTTCCACCCCAAACCCCCAGATTTCCACCCCGAACCCCCAAATTTTCCCCCAAATCCCCGCAGCCTGCACCCCGGGCTGCCCCTGCTGGCCACGGCCTCGGGCCAGCGCCTGTTCCCGGCGCCCTGGGACAGCGACGGTGACAGCGAGGGCACGGAGGAGGGGCCAGCCCCGGGAGGGGACATCCGGCTGCAGCTCTGGTGGTGGGGACCCGAGGACACCGGGGACACCGGGGACAGCGGGGACAGCGGGGACAGCGGCCGGGACCCCCCCGGGGACAGCGGGACCGGCCATTGTCACCTCCCCGGGGACACCGATTGTCACCTCCCTGGGGACACCGGGAGCGGCCATTGTCACCTGTCTGGAGACACCGATTGTCACCTGTCTGGGGACACTGGGACTGGCGACTGTCACCTCCCTGGGGTCACCGATTGTCACCTCCCCGGGAACACCGATTTTCACCTGTCTGGGGACACTGGGACTGGCGACTGTCACCTCCCTGGGGTCACCGATTGTCACCTCCCTGGTGATTCTGGAACTGGCAATTGTCACCTCCCTGGGGTCACCGATTGTCACCTGTCTGGGGACACCGGGACTGGCGATTGTCACCTCCCCGGGGTCACCGATTGTCACCTCCCCGGGGGACACCGGGAGCGGCCATTGTCACCTCCCCGGGGTCACCCGTTGTCACCTCCATGGTGATTCTGGGACTGGCGATTGTCACCTCCCCGGGGTCACCGATTGTCACCTGTCTGGTGACACTGGGACTGGCGATTGTCACCTCCCCGGGGACACCGCGTGTCACCCCCTTGGGGACAGCAGCCAGGACACCACGACCGTGGACACCGAGTGTCACCCTGCTGCTGTCACCGATCGTCACCCCCTCGGGGACAACGGCTGTGACACCCTCGGGGACACCTGGGGCCACCCCACCTGTGGGGACGCCGATTGTCACCCACCCCAGGGACAGTGACTGTCACCTTTGGGACCCCAGCTGCCACCCTGGGGACCCCAAGTGTCACCCCCAGGCCTCGGCTGTACTAAAGACGTTGTGACTGTCACCCTCTGTCACCCCTGTGGGCTGTCACGGGTGGAGGTGTGGCCAGATCTGCCCCGCCCCCCAAAACCTCCCCAGGTGCCCCAAAATCTGCCCCACCCCCACAGTGGTCCCCACCCTCCAATTCTGGCGTTGCCCCTTTAAGAGACCCCCCCCAAAGGGGCGGGGCTTGTTCCTAAGCAGCTTCACTGTCACCATGGCAACGGGGGGGTGTGATGTCACCATGGGAACCGTGTGGCACTGCTGGCCACGCCCCCCACCCCGAGGCCACGCCCTTCCACTGCCACACCCACACCATGGTCAGCTCTGTGGGTGTGGCCAAACCACGCCCCTTCCTAATGACCACGCCCCCGTTCATGCCTGCCCGTGCTAATTGCCAATAGGACACGCCCCCGGAGCCACACCCACTCCAGACCACACCTCCCCTGGCTCTCACAAACCACGCCCCACGACCACACCCATAGAACCACACCCCTTTACAACGCAGCCACGCCCACCTACGAGGCCCCTCCCCTGCTCCAAACCGCGCCTTTTACTATCAGACCACGCCCCGTGTGGCCACGCCCCCGCCAAGCCCCGCCCCCGCAGCCGGCGCGGTCGCAGCCGGGGCGGCCCCGCGGGGACCCGGGTTCGAGTCCGGGCCGGGCCGGGGGTCGGGGCCGGGGGTCCCGGCGGGGGTCCCGGGGCCGGGCCGGGGTCTGCGGCCCCGGCGGGGCGGGGGGCGATGGCGGGGCGGGCGGCGGCGCTGCTCGTGGCCGTGCTGGGCGCGGGGGCCGCGGGGCTGAGCCTGGAGCCGGTGGTGTGGCACACCGGGAACCGGCGGTGAGCGCGGGGGGCTCGGGGGCGGGGGGCACCGGGGGGGTCGAGGGGTTTGGGGGGCACCGGGGGGGGATTGGGGGGCACCGGGGCTCTGAGGGGACTGGGGGGTCTGGGCGGGTTTTTGGGATATTGGGGGTTCTGAGGGGATTGGGGGGCACCGGGGGGGATTGGGGGGCACCGGGGCTCTGAGGGGATTTGGGATTTTGGGGGGTCGGGGGGGGATCAGGGGAGGTCGGGGGGTGTTGATGGACATGGGGGGCGTGGGGAGGATTGGGGGGGTCTTGGGGGCCTGAAAAAGTCGGGGGAGGGGGGGAGGGGGAGTCTTGAGAGACTGGGGGGTCCCGGGGGTCCGCGGGGGGGGGTCTGGGGGTGGTGGGAAGATTTGGGGGGGTCTGGGGGACTCGGGAGGGACTGGGGGGACCTTGGGGGTGTTGTCACCCCCTCCGGGTGTCCCAAGAGATGGAGATGGGGACATGGGGGGTGACACTGTGTGTGTGACACCGCGGGAAGGGGGTGACACTGTGCGTGTGATACCAGCGGGGGGTGACAGTGTGCGTGTGACACCGGTGGGGGGTGACAGTGTGCGTGTGACACCGGCCAGGGGGTGACAGTGTGTGTGTGACACTGGTAGAGGGTGACACTGTGTGTGTGACACCGGGGGGGGGTGACAGTGTGTGTGTGACACTGGTAGAGGGTGACAGTGTGTGTGTGACACCGTGAGTGACACCTGATGCTGTAGCTGTGTGTGACGCCGTGTGACACCATGAGTGTGGCACTGTGACTGGGTGACACTGACTGTGACACCGTGACTGTGACACCGTGACTGTGACACCGTGACTGTGACACTCTGACTGTGTGGCACCGTGGGACACTGAGTGTGACACCGTGACTGTGACACCGTGACTGTGACACTCTGACTGTGTGGCACCGTGGGACACTGAGTGTGACACCATGACTGTGACACCGTGACTGTGACACCGTGTGACACTGTGACTGTGTGACACTGAGTGTGGCACCGTGACTGTGACACCGTGACTGTGACACCGTGACTGTGACACCGTGTGACACTGTGACTGTGTGACACTGAGTGTGACACCATGACTGTGACACCGTGACTGTGACGCTGTGACTGCGTGGCACCGTGTGACACTGAGTGTGACGCCGTGACTGCGTGGCACCGTGTGACACCCTGAGCGTGACAGCGTGAGTGACACTGTCACAGCGTGTGTGACACCGTGGCTGTCGCCCTGGACACGTCTGTGTGACATGGTGTGACACGGGCAACGTGACAAGGACGATGCGCGGCAGCGCGGGTGTCACCGCGCCTGTCACGCGCTGAGCAGGTGTCACAGGGGGGTGACACCGGGTGACACCGGGTGTGTGGCACGGTGGCGGCCCCCCGCTGTCACCCCCCTCGGGCGCCCCCAGCCCCGGGTGCCCCCTGCTGTGTCCCCTCCCCCCCCCGGCCCCCCGCGGAGCGGGTGGGGGAGGGGCGGCGGCGGCGTTGCCACGGTGACAACAACGGCTGCCCAACCCCCCCCCGGCGCTGCGGGGGCCCTGGCGGGGCTGTCACCGTGTCCCCACGCCCGGCGGTGTCACCCTGCTCTGGTGTCGCACGGTGTCACCCCCACGGTGTCACCGTCACGGCGGCAGTGTCACACCTGTCACCGTGTCACACACACACAGTGTCACCGTGTCACACACACACAGTGTCACCGCCACAGTGTCACCCTGACCGTGATTGTGTCACACACACACACAGTGTCACAGTGTCACACACACACAGTGTCACCGTGTCACACACACACAGTGTCACCCCCATAGTGTCACCCTGACCGTGATTGTGTCACACACACACAGTGTCACAGTGTCACACACACTATGTCACACAATGTCACAGTGTCACCGTGTCACACACACACGGTGTCACCGTGTCACACACACACGGTGTCACCGCCACAGTGTCACCCTGACCGTGATTGTGTCACACACGCACAGTGTCACAGTGTCACACACACACAGTGTCACCCCCATAGTGTCACCCTGACCGTGATTGTGTCACACACGCACAGTGTCACACACACAGTGTCACAGTGTCACACACACAATGTCACACAATGTCACAGTGTCAGACACACAGTGTCACAGTGTCACAGTGTCACACACAGTGTCACACACACAGTGTCACAGTGTCACACACAGTGTCACACACAGTGTCACACACAGTGTCACACACACACAGTGTCACACACACAGTGTCACACACACACAGTGTCACACATACACAGTGTCACACACACACAGTGTCACACACACACAGTGTCACACATACACAGTGTCACACACAGTGTCACACACACACAGTGTCACACAGTGTCACACACACAGTGTCACACACAGTGTCACACACACACAGTGTCACACACAGTGTCACACACACAGTGTCACAGTGTCAGTGTCACACACAGTGTCACACACACAGTGTCACACACAGTGTCACAGTGTCACACACAGTGTCACACACAGTGTCACACACACACAGTGTCACACACAGTGTCACACACACAGTGTCACAGTGTCAGTGTCACACACAGTGTCACACACACAGTGTCACACACAGTGTCACAGTGTCACAGTGTCCCCGCAGGTTCCTGGACGCCGGTGGCTACGTGCTGTACCTGCAGTGTCACACACACAGTGTCACACACACGGTGTCACAGTGTCACACACAGTGTCACAGTGTCACACACACACAGTGTCACAGTGTCACACACACAGTGTCACACACAGTGTCACACACAGTGTCACACACAGTGTCACAGTGTCACACACAGTGTCACACACAGTGTCACACACAGTGTCACACTGTCCCCGCAGGTTCCTGGACGCCGGTGGCTACGTGCTGTACCTGCAGTGTCACAGTGTCACACACAGTGTCACACACAATGTCACAGTGTCACACACAGTGTCACACTGTCCCCGCAGGTTCCTGGACGCCGGTGGCTACGTGCTGTACCCGCAGATCGGCGACCGCCTGGACCTGGTGTGCCCGGGCGGGGCGGGCTACGAGTACTACAAGCTGTACCTGGTGGGCGGGGCGCAGGCGCGGCGCTGCCAGGTGCCCCCCGCGCCCACCCTGCTGCTCACCTGCGACCGCCCCCAGCGCGACGTGCGCTTCACCATCAAGTTCCAGGAGTTCAGCCCCAACCTCTGGGGACACGAGTTCCGCCGCCAGCACGACTATTACATCATCAGTGAGCCGTGACGTCATCGGGGGGGGGCGGCGGTGTCATCGGAGGGGGTGGTGATGTCATCGGAGGGGTGGTGATGTCATCACGGAAGGGGTGGTGACGTCATCGGGGAAGGGATGGAGGGGAGGGGGCTGTTGGGGGAGGGGTTGGGGTTGTGTTCAGGGTGTGCTGGTGATGTCATCGGGGTGGTGATGTCATAGCGAGGGGCGGTGATGTCATCAGGGTGGTGATGTCATCGGGGAGGGGGGGGTGAGAGCGTGGGGAGGGGGAAGGGGGAGGGGGGGTGTTTTAGGGGAGTGACGTCACCGTTGTGTCATCGCGGGGGCTCTGGTGACGTCAGCAAGGTGGTGATGTCGTTGCGAGGGGTGGTGACGTCATTGCAAGAGCCGCTGATGTCATCAGGGAGGGGATGAAGGGGCGGGGGCAGCAGCGGGGGGGGGGGTTTGGGGAGGGTCTCGGGGCTCTTTCATCAACAGGGAGGTCCCTGTGACGTCACCAGGGTGGTGACGTCACCAGGGCGGTGACGTCATCATAAGCACAAGTGTTGTCATCAGGGGCGGGGTGACGTCACCAGAGGGGAGTGACGTCAAGGGCGCGATGCCATGGGGGAGGTGACAGCGGTCGGGCAGTACCGATGTCATTGTGACGTCACCGATGCGCGATGCCGTGACGTCACGGGGGTTGGCGATGACGTCACAGGGCGTGACGTCACCAGAACGGACGGCGACATCAAGGGAAGGGGGGGGTGGGGTGGGGAGGGGTGACCAGGCTGTGACGTCACGATGGGGGGGGGTGTGGTTTATAACGCGTGAGATGACGTCGCCGATGACGTCACTGTGCCCCCCCCCCCCCCCCGCAGCCACCTCGGACGGGACCCCCGAGGGGCTGGAGAACCGCCAGGGCGGGGCCTGCCTGACGCGGGCCATGAGGGTCACCCTGCGCGTGGGGCAGCGTGAGTCACCCGCCCCTCCCCCACCCCGCCCCTCCCCCACCCTCCCCCTCCCCCCCTCTCACCCTCCCCTCCCCCCCCCCCCCCCCCCCCCCCTCCCCACAGGCCCAGGGGCTGAGCCGCCGCCGGACCCGGACGGGACAGGTAAAGGTGTGGGGGGGGGAGGGGCAGGGGGAGGGGCTTCGCCCACCTGAGGCCCCGCCCCTGACTCCTCCCCGCCCCCCACCCCAGGTTCAGCCAATCAGACGAGCCCACCCGGGCCGGGCCCTCCCCCCGCGCGGGGGGGGGCGGTGCTGGGGGGCGCGGGGGGAGGGGCGGCGCTGCTGGCGTTGTTTGGGGCGGGGGGGGCGCTGTGGTGGCGGCGCCGCCCCCGGAGACCCCCAAAAACCCCGCGGGGGGGCGGGGTGGCGGGGCCAGCGCGGCCACGCCCCCACGGGCCCGGCCCCGCCCACCCCCTGCGCGAGCTGCCCCTCCCCCCCGCCGCCCCTCCCCCCGCCTACTACAAGGTATGAGGGGTGGGGGAGGGGCGGGACCCCCAAAAGAGGGGAGGACCCCTCCCAAAAATGGAAGGACACGCCCCGCCCTGAAGCTCCGCCCCCTCGGGGCAAAGAGGAATGAAGGCCCCAAAAAGGGAAGAATTTGCCCCAAAAAGAACCCCCAGGTGTGGGGGTGGGGCTTAACCGGGAGGCGTGGCCTGAATGGGGCGGAGTCACCAAAGGGGTGTGGCCTATCCGCATATTGTACTGCCTAGGGGCGTGGTCAACCAAATATAGGCGTGGTAGCCATAAATGGGTGTGGCTTTACGTGGGGGAGGCGGAGCTTGAGCGGCTTTGAGGCGTCACCCCCAGAAAACGGGCGGGGCTTGCTCGTGCCAGCCTCCCATTGGTCACGATGAAACCCCGCCCACACAAACGGGTGGGATCTCTTAGGCCACACCTCCATGGCAAAGGGGGCGGGGCTTTTCCCTCACAGCGACATGGCCGCCGCCGGAGCGGATGAACCGGAAGTGACGTCACCGCGACAGAGAGGCGCGGCTTCCTGTGTGATGTCGTGAGGGGGGCGGGGCCCGACCGCGCGCCCGCTGCTGATTAGACAGTTTTGTGCAACTGGCTCCGCCCCTTCCTGTCAATCCAGTGGCGTGGGCGGGGCTTGGGGAGGTTTTTGTCGCCCCCTGGTGGTGGCGGACGGGCTGGAGGGGGCGGGGTCAGCTGTGGGGGCGTGGCCCACCTGGCAGGTGTCACCTGTGTCACCCTCAAGGCCCCAAATCTTCATTATTTCCCCCTAAAACCCGGAATTTCCCCTGTCCAGCCTCGTGGTTTTGGGGCCAAATCCCTCGTTTTTTGCCAATTTTTGCCAAAGCCCCGTCTTCCACACAAATCCTCACTTTTAGGGTCCCAAATCCTTTTTTTTGGTGAGAAAAAGGATCAGTTTTAGTGTCAAAACCTTTTCTTTTAACGATTTAAACCTTCATTTTTAAGCTCTAATCCCTCATTTTATGCGCAAAACATAAATTTAAAATTTAAAGCCTCGTTTTGTACATAAATCCCCAATTCCTGCACCTGAAACATCTTTAAATGTCCAAGTTTCATTTTTACATTTAAAAGATTTTTTTTTTTTGGCTCCAATTCCCATTTTTTTTAAGGTAAAAACTGTATTTTTTGTGTTCAAAACCTCACTTTGGGCTCCAAACCTACATTTCTAGGGCCAAAATTATTAATTTAAAGTTCAAAGTTTCATTTTCCCTCGTTTTGGAGGCCAAAACCCAATTTATATGAGAAAAACCTCCAGTTTCAGGGTTCAAACCCCTCTTTTGGGCACAAAAAAATCTCATTTTTGGGGTCCCAAACATTATTTTTAAGGCCAAAAGCCTCATTTTAAAGTGTAAATTCTTCATTTATAGGATCCAAAATTCCACTTTTGGGTGCAAACACTCAATTTTAGGGCAGAAATCCAAAGTTTTGGAGTTCAAACACAAGGTTTAGGGCAAAACGCTTCATTTTTAGGATTCTTAGGAGGGTTTAAAGTTATTTTTGGGTACAAAAAGTCCAATTTTCATTGTCTCAAACCCCATTTTTTGTGCCAAATTCTCTTTTCAGGGTCTAACCCCTCATTATTGGGGCCAAATTCTCAAGTTTAGGGTCCAATCCCTCTCTTAAGAGTTAAAAACTTCAATTTTTAGACCCAATTTTAAGGACAAACCCCTCGTTTCTGACCCAAAAGCTTATTTTTGGGGTGCAAATCCTCATTCCTGCTTTCTGGGGAGTAGAAAAACTCATTTTTAGAGCCTAATCACTCATTTTTAGGAGGAAAAACCTTTTTTGGCACCAAATACTTCTTTTTTGGGACCCCACCCCCTCTTTGAGGGGACAAAACGATTAATTTTAAGGCCAAACTCCCTGCTTTTGGAACAAAAATCTCGTTTTTGGGGTCCCAAATCCCATTTATAGGCTGAAAAACTTTGTATTTAGGACGACATCCCCCAATTTTAAGTCCAAAATCTTCAATTTTGGGCCCAAATTCTGATTTTATAGAGCGCTCTGCCCTCTCCAAGCCTAATTTTTGGGTCATTTTCATCCATTTTTGGGTCCAAATTCCCCTTTCCAAGGCCTCCCCCTCCCCCTCCCCTCAGCTCCCTCTGTTGCCATGGCAACGAGCCAGGCGCGCCCTGCCGTGACGTCACGGCGGCGCCGACCAATCAGAGCGCGGCTCGGCCGTTGTTGCTGGGGGAGGGTCACGTGAGGGGGGGGGCCGCGCGTGGGGGGTCACGTGACCTCGTGAATCTTCCCCCCCCCCGGGGAGGGTCCTCGTGCAAGGGGTCACGTGACCCCCCGTGCAAATCCCAAATTTCCCCGTGCAAATCCCAAATTCCCCCGTTTAAACCCCAAATTCCCTGTCCAAACCCCAAATCTTCCCATTTAAACCCCAAATTTCCCCACAGAAATCCCAGATTTCCCCGTTTAAACCCCAAATTCCCTTTCCAAACCCCAAATTCCCTTTTCAAATCCCAAATTTCCCCGTTTAAATCCCAAATTTCCCTGTTTATACCCCAAATTCCCTCTCCAAACCCCACATTTCCCCGTGCAAGTCCCAAATTCCCTCGTCCACATCCCAAATTCCCTGTCCCAATCCCAAATTTCCCCGTTTAAATCCCAAATTTCCCTATTTATACCCCAAATTCCCTTTCCAAACCCCAAATTCCCTTTTCAAATCCCAAATTTCCGCGTTTAAATCCCAAATTTCGCTGTTTATACCCCAAATTCCCTTTCCAAATCCCAAATTCCCTTTCCAAACCCCAAATTCCCTGTCCCAATCCCAAATTTCCCCGTTTAAACCCAAGATTTCGCTGTTTATACCCCAAATTCCCTTTCCAAATCCCAAATCCCCCCGTTTGAACCCCAAATCCCCCCGTTTGAACCCCAAATTCCCTGTCCAAATCCCAAATTCCCCCGTTTGAACCCCAAATTCCCTGTCCGAATCCCAAATCCCCCCGTTTGAACCCCAAATCCCCCCGTTTGAACCCCAAATTCCCTGTCCAAATCCCAAATCCCCCCGTTTGAACCCCAAATTCCCTGTCCGAATCCCAAATCCCCCCGTTTGAACCCCAAATTTCCCTGTGCAAGGGCCGGGCACGAGGGTGGGGGAGGGGTCTGCAGCTCCCCCCCCCTCCCCCCCCCGTGCAGGAAGCCCCTCCCCCAGGAGCCCCTCCCCCCTTGCACACGCGCGTGCCACGCCGCCCCTCCCCCTCCCCCGGTGGCTCCCGGGGTTGAACCCGGCCCCTCCCCCACCCCCGCCCCTCCCCCACCCCTCCGGAGCCTCCCGGGGGCGGGGCCGAGCGAGAGGGGGCGGGGCAGCGCCCGCCGAGGCCACGCCCCCTTTGGGCACGTGCGGTCCCGCGCGCTGCCCGAGGGGAGGGGGAGCGGGGGGCGGGGCCTGGCGGAGGTGCCGCGCGCTGATTGGTCGGCGCTGGGACGGGGCTTCTGCCATTGGCCGGAGCGCGGTGTCCCCAGGGTGGCCCCGCCCCTCTGGGTGCCAGGGCGCCCCCTGCTGGTCCCAGTGCGCTTCCAGTCCCAGTGCCGGCTTATACTGGGCCCAGTGACCCCCCAGTGCCGGCTTGTACTGGGCCCAGTGACCCCCAGTGCCGGCTTGTACTGGGCCCAGTGACCCCCAGTGCCTGCTTGTACTGGGCCCAGTGACCCCCAGTGCCTGCTTGTACTGGGCCCAGTGACCCCCAGTGCCTGCTTGTACTGGTCCCAGTGACCCCCAGTGCCTGCTTGTACTGGGCCCAGTGACCCCCAGTGCCGGCTTGTACTGGTCCCAGTGCCTCCCAGTGCCTCCAGTGCCACCCTGTACTGGTCCCAGTGCCTCCCAGTGCCACCCTGTACTGGTCCCAGTGCGCTTCCAGTCCCAGTGCCGGCTTGTACTGGTCCCAGTGCCTCCCAGTGCCTCCAGTGCCACCCTGTACTGGTCCCAGTGCCTCCCAGTGCCTCCAGTGCCACCCTGTACTGGTCCCAGTGCCTCCCAGTGCCAGCTTATACTGGTCCCAGTGCCACTCTGTACTGGTCCCAGTGCTGGCTTATACTGGGCCCAGCATGTCCCAGTGCCTCCCAGTGCCACTCTGTACTGGTCCCAGTGCCTCCCAGTACTGGCTTATACTGGGCCCAGTGTGTCCCAGTGCCTCCCAGTCCCAGTGCCACCCTGTACTGGTCCCAATACCAGGTTATACTGGTCCCAGTGCCACCCTGTACTGGTCCCAGTGCCTCCCAGTCCCAGTGCCACCCCGTACTGGTCCCAGTATCACCTTCTATGGGTCCCAGTGCCTCCCAGTCCCCGTGTCACCCTGTACTGGTTGTAGTACCAGCTCATACTGGTCTCAGTCTCTCCTAGTACTGGAGTGTACTGGTCCCAGTGCCTCCCAGTGCCACTTCAGTCCCAGTCCCAGTCCCTCTGTCACCCTAGACTGGGCCCGGTACTTCCCAGTATGATTCTATACTGGTCCCAGTGCCATTCACTGTTATCTCATCCTATCCCAGTCCATCCCAGTCCACTTCAACCTATCCCAGTCCATCCCAGTCCACCTCAGCCCATCCCAGTCCACCTCAACCCATCCCAGTCCATCCCAGTGCTGTCCCAGTCCATCCCAGTCCACTTCCAGTCCTATAGCAGCCCATCCTCACCACCTCCCATGACATTTCAGAGCCCCCCAGTTGCCCCCAGTCCATCCCAGTCCACCCCAGTCCCTCCCATTCCCCCCCAGTCCCCCCAGTCCACTCCAGTCCCTCCCAGTCCATCCCAGTCCCCCCAGTCCATCCCAGTCCATCCCAGTCCCTCCCAGTCCCCCCCGGTCCATCCCAGTCCATCCCAGTCCCCCCAGTCCATCCCAGTTCCTCCCAGTCCCCCTCAGTCCCCCCCAGTCCATCCCAGTCCCCCCCAGTCGCTCCCAGTCCCCCCCAGTCCCCCCAGTCCATCCCAGTCGCTCCCAGTCCCCCCCAGTCCCCCCAGTCCCCCCAGTCCCCCCCAGTTCATCCCAGTCCCCCCCAGTCCCCCCAGTCCCCCCCAGTTCATCCCAGTCCCCCCAGTCCCCCCCAGTTCATCCCAGTCCCCCCCAGTCCATCCCGGCCGCCGGCGCGGTGGGCGTGGCCTCACAGCGAAGTGGGCGTGCCCTCTCCATATATGGGCGCGCCGCGCGCCCCCCCCTCCGTGGGCGTGTCCAGCGATCACCCCCCAACCCATTTTGTGGGCGTGGCCTTCCTCTCAGGGGGGGCGGTCCCGCCGCGCGGTGGGCGTGCCCTGGCTGCGGAGGCGTGTCCATCCGCGCTGTGGGCGTGTCCGGGGGGCGTGTCCGGGGCGGGCGGGGCGCGCGGCTCTCGGGTCCTTTGTTTGAGCGAGGCCGGAGCCGCGGAGCCGCCGCAGCGCCGGGGCCGGGCCGGGACCCCCGGGACCCCCGGGACCCCCCCGCACCCGGCACCCCCCGGCACCCCACGGACACACCGGCACCGGCAGCGCCGCAGGTACGGCTGAGGGAGAGCGGCGGGGGCAGCGCGGCCGGGGCGGCCGGGCCGCGGCCTGAGGGAAGGAGGAGGTGGGGGGGGGGGGGGTGTGTGGGGTGAGGGGGCTGAGGGGGGGTGGGGGGGTGGGGAGGGGGTGTCAGGTGAGGGGAGTTGGGGGGTGGGGGGAGGTGAGGGGAAATGAGGGGTTTTGGGTGGGGGGGGTGAGTGTGAGGGGAAATTGGGGGGGGGTGTTGGCGTGAGGGGAATGGGGGGGCTGGGCTGGCGGGGGGGGGTCAGAGGTGAAATTAGGGGGGTGGGCTGAGGTGAAGGGGGGGTCTGGGGTGGGGGTGGGGGGGTCGGGGTTGAGGGGAATTTGAGGGGGGGGTTGAGGTACGTGAGGGGGAAACTGAGGTAAAATTGAGGGGTGCGGGGTGGGGGGGTGGGAATTGAGGAGGAATGGGGGGGGGCTGGGGGCGTGGGGGGGATTTGGGGGGGGTCCGGCCTTGTTGGGGTGAATTGAGGGGGTTTTGGGGAGGGGGCGTCAAACCTGAGGGGAATTTTAGGGGGGTCAGAGCTGAGGGGGATTTGAGGGGGGGTCTGGGGGAGGGGGGGCACGGCTGAGGTGATTTGGGGGGGGGTCCGGCCTTGTTGGGGTGAATTGTGGGGGGGGGGTGTCAGGGTTGGGGTGAATTGAGGGGATTTTGGGGAGGGGGCGTCCAACCTGAGGGCAATTTTGGGGGGGTCAGGGCTGAGGGGGGGTAAAGTGATGGGGGGTTTGAGGTGGGGGGTAAAATTTGGGGTGAGATTAAGGGGGTTTGGGTTTAGGGGAGGGGAAATTGAGGTGAAATTGGGGGGCTCAGAGCTGAGGTAAAATGGGGGGGCTCAATTCTGAGGTGAAATGGGGGGGTCTGGTCCCGTTTTGGGTGATTTTGGGGGGGGTCTGTTAAAACTGGGGTGAAGTGGGGGGGTCTGGGCTGGGGGGGGTCAGATATGAGGTGAAATTGGGGTTTTTGGGGGGTTGGGAGAAAATAGGGGTGAAGTGGGGGGGTCTCACCTGGAGGGGGTCAGGGCTGAGAGGAATTGGGGGGGGTCAATTAAAATTTGGGGGTTTGAGCTCGGGGGGGGGTCAAACCTGAGGTGAAATTGAGGGGGGGGGGTAAAGCTGAGATAATGGGGGGGGTCTGGGCTGGGGGGATAAATTGGGGGGGGGTCTGGGCTGGGGGGATAAATTGGGGGGGGGCTCTGGTGTGAGATAAGGGGGGGGGGGTTCAAATCTGAGTTAAAATTCGTGCGTTTGGATTTTGGGGGGGGGGTCCAGTTTTGGGGGGAGGGGGTGAAGTTAATGAGGGAAACGGGAGGGGGGAGGGTCTTCCCTTCCCCCCCCTCCCCAAAAATGATTTGGGGGTGTCTGGGCTGAGCTAAACTGGGGGGGCTCTGACCCCCCTGGAGTGGATTTTGGGGGGTCATTTGGGGTGAAGCCCTGCCCCCCCCCCCCGAGGTGAATTGAGGGGGGGTTTGACCCCCCTGGGGTGAATTTGGGGGGGGGGGTGTGTCTGGGTCTTAAAGGGCCAGCGCAACTTTGGGGGGGGGGCACCTTTAGTGACCCCCAACTTCCCCTGTGCCTCAGTTTCCCTTTCTTAGGGGGTGTCCCTCTTATGTTTATTTGCGGGGGGGGGGGGCACAGGAAGGTTTTGGGGGCCAGGGGAGGGGTCGAGGTGTCAAGGGGGGGCTCTTGGAGGGATTTTGGGGGGCTCTGGGAGGTTTGAGGGGTGTGAGGGGTGTTTGGGGGTGTCAGGAAGGGGCCGGGCGGAATTTGGGGGGGTCTGGGCTGGGTCTGGGGTGTCAGGTGGGTTGGGGTGTCCTCGGGGGCATTTGGGGGTGTCTGAGGGGGCTGTGGGGGTGTCAGCAGGGGGGGTTTTGGGGTGTCAGGTGAGGATTTGGGGGTGTCGAGGGGTCTGGGAGGATTTGGGGGGGCTCAGGGAGGGATTTGGGGGTGTCGGGGGGGTTTGAGAGTTTTGAGGTGTTTTTAGGGGAGGATTTGGGGGGTTTTGGGGTGTCTGGGGGGGGTCAGAAGGGGGGGGGTCAGGCCCTGCAGCCGTATCGGGGTGTAGCCCCCTCCTGACCCCCCCAAAACGCACCTGGGACTCCCCAAAATGCACCTGGGCCCCCCCAAACACACCTGCCCCCCCCACCCCCCCCCCGCCAGGGCACCCCGGGCCGGGCTGGGTGCGGCCTCCTGATAAGGCGGGTGTGGGAGCACTGGGAGGGACTGGGAGCACTGGGAGGGACTGGGAGCACTGGGAGCTGGGGGCAAGGGTGAAGGCTGCACTGGGAGCGGGGTAAGGGCTGTACTGGGAGCACTGGGAGCACTGGGAATGGGGTAAGGGTTGTACTGGGAGCACTGGGAGCGGAATAAGGGCTGTACTGGGAGCACTGGGAATGGGGTAAGGGCTGTACTGGGAACACTGGGAGCGGAATAAGGGCTCCCAGTACTGGGAGCACTGGGAATGGGATAAGGAATGTACTGGGAGCACTGGGAACAGGATAAGGAATGTACTGGGAGCACTGGGAACAGGCTCAGGGCTGTACTGGGAGCACTGGGAACAGGCTCAGGGCTGTACTGGGAGTACTGGGAGCACTGGGAATGGGGTAAGGATTGTACTGGGAGCACTGGGAACAGGGTCAGGACTGTACTGGGAGCACTGGGAATGGGGTCAGGGCTGTACTGGGAGCACTGGGAATTGGACCACAAGGTGTTTGTGTACTGGGAGCGCTGTGTGAATCTATACTGGGAGCACTGGGAACAGCAGATCATGGTGGGAGCTCTGGGAGTGACAGATACTGGTGTTACTGGGATCTGGGAGTGATGGCTACTGGTGTTACTGGGATCAGGGACTGATGGCTACTGGAGTTACTGGGATCTGGGAGTGATGGCTACTGGTGTTACTGGGATCTGGGAGTGACCCTTACTGGTGTTACTGGGAGCTGGGAACGATGGCTACTGGAGTTACTGGGATCTGGGAGTGATGGCTACTGGAGTTACTGGGATCTGAGTGTGACGGTTACTGGTGTTACTGGGAGCTGGGAGTGATGGCTACTGGAGTTACTGGGATCTGGGAGTGACGGTTACTGGTGTTACTGGGAGCTGGGAGTGACGGTTACTGGTGTTACTGGGAGCTGGGAGTGACAGTTGCTGGTGTTACTGGGATCTGGGACTGATGGCTACTGGAGTTACTGGGAGCTGGGAGTGATAGCTACTGGTGTTACTGGGAGCTGGGAGTGACCCTTACTGGTGTTACTGGGAGCTGGGAGTGACCCTTACTGGTGTTACTGGGAGCTGGGAGTGATGGCTACTGGAGTTACTGGGAGCTGAGAATGGCCACTACTGGTTATACTGGGAGCACTGGGAGCTGGCTGTGGTGGGTGAGGGTGTTACTGGAGCCAAGCGTGGGGCATACTGGGAGTACTGGGGCCTCACAATGGTGGGAAGGGTTTTACTGGGAGCTACTGGGGATACTGGGATGTGGAAACTGCGGTACTGGTCATACTGGGAGCGCTGGGAACGGAGGTGGATGTGCTGGGAGGCACTGGGGATACTGGGAAGTGGAAACTACAGTACTGGTCATACTGGGAGCGCTGGGAACAGAGGTGGATGTGCTGGGAGATACTGGGGATACTGGGAGCAGCAGTACTGGTCATACTGGGGATACTGGGAGCGGTGGTACTGGTCATACTGGGAGCACTGGGAATCTAGGTGGCTGTACTGGAACTACTGGGGATACTGGGAGCAGCAGTACTGGTCATACTGGGGATACTGGGAGCAGCGGTACTGGTCATAGTGGGGATACTGGGAGCAGCGGTACTGGTCATACTGGGGATACTGGGAGCAGCAGTACTGGTCATAGTGGGAGCACTGGGAATGGAAGTGGCTGTTCTGGAACTACTGGGGATACTGGGAGCAGCAGTACTGGTCATACTGGGGATACTGGGAGCAGCGGTACTGGTCATACTGGGGATACTGGGAACAGCGGTACTGGTCATACTGGGAGCACTGGGAGTAGCAGTACTGGTCATACTGGGAGCAGCACCCTGGGCCCTACTGGTCCCAGTATGGCACTGGGAGGGGGGGAGGGGCTTCCCAGTGCTCCCAGTGCTCCCAGTAAGGCTCTGTCCCCCCCCCAGTCCCAGGCCATGGCTGGTGCGTAGCCCCTCCCCCACTGGACCGGACCCTCGGACACGTGAGTGCCCCTCCCCCACGGCCCCGCCCCACCAAGCCCCGCCCCCTCCCTGACAGGTGTGTGTGACACCAGGTGTGACAGGGGGTGCACACCTGTGCAGGTGTGTGTGTGACACCAGGTGTGACAGTGTCACACACCTGTGCAGGTGTGTGTGTGACACCAGGTGTGACAGTGTCACACACCTGTGCAGGTGTGTGTGTGACACCAGGTGTGTGTGTGACACCAGGTGTGACAGTGTCACACACCTGTGCAGGTGTGTGTGTGACACCAGGTGTGTGTGTGACACCAGGTGTGACAGTGTCACACACCTGTGCAGGTGTGTGTGTGACACCAGGTGTGACAGTGTGACACACCTGTGCAGGTGTGTGTGTGACACCAGGTGTGACAGTGTCACACACCTGTGCAGGTGTGTGTGTGACACCAGGTGTGACAGTGTCACACACCTGTCCAGGTGTGTGTGTGTGACACCAGGTGTGACAGTGTGACACACCTGTGCAGGTGTGTGTGTGACACCAGGTATGACAGTGTCACACACCTGTGCAGGTGTGTGTGTGACACCAGGTGTGACAGTGTCACACACCTGTGCAGGTGTGTGTGTGACACGTGTGACAGTGTGGCACACCTGTGCAGGTGTGTGTGTGACACCAGGTATGACAGTGTCACACACCTGTGCAGGTGTGTGTGTGACACCAGGTGTGTGTGTGACACGTGGTGTGACAGTGTCACACACCTGTGCAGGTGTGCATGTGACACCAGGTGTGTGTGTGTGACACGTGGTGTGACAGTGTCACACACCTGTCCAGGTGTGTGTGTGACACCAAGTGTGTGTGTGTGTGTGACACCTGGTGCGACAGGGGGCGCACTCCGGTGTTACACAGGTGTTGCACAGGCAGGACAATGTCACACGTGTGTCACCTCCACGGGACACTCACGCCTGTGTCACCTGTCTAGGACAGTGTCACACCTGTGTCACATCCATAGGACGCTGTCACACCTGTGTCGCCTGCACAGGACAATGTCACACGCACATTACATGCGTGTCACCTCTCTAGGATATTGTCACACCTGTGTAATCTCTTTAGGACATTGTCACACCTGTGTCACAGCCACAGGACAGTGTCACACCTGTGTCACCTCTCTAGGGCAGTGTCACACCTGTGTCACATCCATAGGACAGTGTTACACACACATTACATGCATGTCACCTCCCTAGGACACTGTCACACCTGTGTCACCTCTCTAGGACAGTGTCACACACACATTACAAACTTCTGCCACCTCCCCAGGACACTGCCACGCCTGTGTCACGTCCACAGGACAGTGTCCCCCCCGTGTCACACACCAAGGACCCTCTCACGCCCCTCCCCCGCGTGTCCCTGTCCCTGTCACACACCCGCCCCTCCCCCGCCCCGGAACCGGTGACTCAACCGCCCCTCCCCCACTGCCTACCCCCCCCCCCCCCCCCCCCCCCGCGGCTCCCCCGGATCCAGGGACACCCCGGGGACACCCGAGGGACACCCCAGGGACACCCCGGGGACACCCAGGGACACCCCAGGGACACCCGGGGACACCCAGGGACACCCCATTGTCACAGGGACACCCAGGGACACCTCAGGGACACCCCGGGGTCACCCCAGGCAGAGGACAGCAGTGACACGGGTGTCACACGCGCGCGTCCGACCGTGCGTCGTCACACGCGGGGTCACGCGGGGTCACAGGCGTGCGCCAGGTGTGTCACTCCGTGCGGTTGTACCTGTCCCCAGGTGTCCCCTGTCCTCACCTCACCCTGGGTGTCCCCGTGTCACCCCGTGGCTGCTGTCCCCGTGTCACCCCGCGTGTCCCTGTGTGTCCCCACGTGCCCTCCCCGTGTCCCCAGGTGTGTCCGTGCCCTCCTTGTGTCCCCAAATGTCCCCACGTGCCCTCCTGTGTCCCCACGTCTGTCCCTGTGTGTCCTCACATGTCCCCACGTCTGTCCCTGTGTGTCCTCACGTGTCCCCACGTCTGTCCCTGTGTGCCCTCACATGTCCCCGCGTCTGTCCCTGTGTGTCCCCAAGTGCTCTCTCCGTGTCCCCACGTGTGTGTCCCCCAGTGTCCCCCCGTCCCTCAGTGTCCTGTGTCTGTGTCCCCCCATGTCCCCCTGTGACCCGTGTCCTCCCCACCTGTCCCCAATGTCCCCGATGTCCTGTCCCCACCCTGTGTCCCCCCCAATGTCCCCCCATGTCCCCCCTATGTCCCTCCGTACCCCCCCATTCCGTGTCCCCAATGTCCCCCCCACTGTCCCCTCCGTGTCCCCCCTAATTTCCCCCCCCGTGTCCCCCCCAGTGTCCCCCCAATGTCCCCTCTGTGTCCCCCCTAATGCCCCCCTAATGTCCCCCGAGTGTCCCCCCCCGTGTCCCCCACAATGTCCCCCGTGTTCCCCCCTAGTGTCCCCCCCAATGTCCCCTCCGTGTCCCCCCTAATGCCCCCCTAATGTCCCCCCCTAATACCCCCCTAATGTCCCCCCAATGTCCCCTCTGTGTCCCCCCACTGTCCCCCCGTGTTCCCCCCTAACGTCCCCCCCCGTGTCCCCCCCAGTGTCCCCCCAATGTCCCCCCCAATGTCCCCCCGTGCCCCCCCCAATGTCCCCCCCCGTGTCCCCCCCCCCTCCCCGCTGGGATTCCCCCTCCCCCCCGCGCCGTCACGGGCATCCGGTGACGTCACGGGTGGCGGGAGGGGGGGAGGGGCGGGGACACCCACGCGGGCCCGGTGACTCACGCGGTGCCGGTGTCACCACGCGGTGTCACCACGCGGGGACAGGGACACCACGGCACACGCGGGGCACACCGGGCACGGGTGAGGGACGGCGGGGACGGCGTGGGGGGGTCAGCGTGGCGTGGGGGGGTCACTCGTGGCATGGGGGGGGTCAGCGTGGCGTGGGGGGGTCACTCGTGGCGTGGGGGGGGTCAGCGTGGCGTGGGGGGGTCACTCGTGGCGTGGAGGGGATTCAGTGTGGCGTGGGGGGGTCACTCGTGGCGTGGGGGGGGGGTCAGCGGGGTGGGGGAGGGACGTGGGACGGCGATTGTGTGTGACCACGGGGCCGTGGGTCAGCCTGGCCGTGGGTCAGTGTGGCTGTTGGTCACTCTGGCCATTGGTCACTCTGGCTATTGGTCACTCGTGGCTGTGGGGTCACGTGTGTGTGACCGTGGGTCAGCCTGGCCGTGGGTCAGTGGCTGTGGGTCACTCTGGCTGTTGGTCACTCTGGCTGTGGGTCACTGGTGTCTGTTGGTCACTCCGGCTGTGGGTCACTCGTGTCTGTAGGTCAGTGTGGCTGTTGGTCACTCTGGCTGTTGGTCACTCGTGTCTGTGGGTCACTGTTGGTCATTCTGGCTGTGGGTCACTGGTGTCTGTGGGTCAGTGTGGCTGTTGGTCACTCTGGCTGTTGGTCACTCATGGCTGTGAATCACTGGTGACCGTGGGTCAGGCTGGTTGTTGGTCACTTATGGTTGTTGGTCACTCTGGCCGTGGGTCACTCTGGCTGTTGGTCACTGTTGGTCACTCTGGCTGTGGGTCACTGTTGGTCACTCCGGCCGTGGGTCATTGGCTGTGGGTCACTCTGGCTGTGGGTCACTCTGGCTGTGGGTCACTCTGGCTGTGGGTCACTGTTGGTCACTCTGGCCGTGGGTCATTGGTGGCTGTGGGTCACTCTGGCCATTGGTCACTCTGGCTGTTGGTCTCTCTGGCCATTGGTCACTCTGGCTGTTGGTCTCTCTGGCCATTGGTCACTCTGGTTGTTGGTCACTCATGGCCGTGGGTCACTCTGGCCGTGGTCACCGTGCTCGGGGTCACTCTGCTCGAGTGTCCCACGCGTGCGTCACGTGGTGCCGTGTCCCCGCGTGTCACCTGGGGGTGTCCCAGGGCTCTGGTCACCCTGTCCCCAAGTGTCACCCTGTCCCTGAGTGTCACCCTGTCCCCCAGTGCCACCCTGGGGTGTCCCAGGGCTCTGGTCACCCTGTGCCCGAGTGCCACCCTGTCCCCGAGTGTCACCCTGGGGTGTCCCCAGTTGTCACCCCGTCCCCAAGTGTCACCCTGTCCCCGAGTGTCACCCTGTCCCCGAGTGTCACCCTGTCCCAGGGCTCTGGCCACCCTGTCCCTGAGCGTCACCCTGGGGTGTCCCAGGGCTCTGGTCACCCTGTCCCCGGGTGTCACCCTGGGGTGTCCCTGAGTGTCACCCTGTCCCCGAGCGTCACCCTGGGGCGTCCCTGAGTTGTCTCCCTGTCCCCAGGTGTCACCCTGTCCCCGCGTGTCACCCTGTCCTCCAGTGCCACCCTGTCCCGTCCCAGGGCTCTGGTCACCCTGTCCCTGAGTGTCACCCTGTCCCGAGTGTCACCCTGTCCCAGGGCTCTGGTCACCCTGTCCCCGGGTGCCACCCTGTCCCCGCATGTCACCCTGTCCTCCAGTGCCACCCTGTCCCGTCCCAGGGCTCTGGTCACCCTGTCCCTGAGTGTCACCCTGTCCCCGAGTGTCACCCTGTCCCAGGGCTCTGGTCACCCTGTCCCGAGTGTCACCCTGTCCCCGGGTGCCACCCTGTCCCCGAGTGTCGCCGTCCCCTTCCCGCTCCCCGTGGGCGTCGCGGGGTCCCATTGGCCACGCCCCCGACCGTGACGTCACGGGAAGGCCCCGAAATTCTCCCCCCAGCTGTGACCATGACGTCACGGCTGGGGGCGGGGGCGGGCCCTGCTTCCCCCGCCCCCGATGTCCCCAAATGTCCCCAAATTGTCCCCAAATCCCTCCCAAAGCTGCTCCCTATTCAGCCCCACAGGGGGCGGGGCCCCGCCTTGCCCCGCCCTCCCCTCTGCTCATTGGCCAGCACCACCCTGACCCCTCTCTCCATTGGTCGCCCTCAGGCTGAGCCAGAGCCGGAAGGGAGCGATGATTGGCTGCCAGGCGAGAGGCGCGCTGTGATTGGCCGGTTCCTGGAGAGTGTCGCGTCATCGGTGAGGGGGCGGGGCGTGGGTGGAGGGGGCGGGGTCTAGCGAGAGCGTGAAGTACCGCCCACTTCCGCACCACGTGATCGCGGCATCGCTCGACCCCTCCCGCCGGGGGCGGAGCCTCAGAACTTCCCCCAAAAGTGCCCCAGAATTGATCCAAAACTGCCCCAAAAATGCCCCAAAAGTGCCCCAGAACTGCCCCTAAAACTGCCCCAGAATTGTCCCAGAATTGATCCAAAACTGCCCCAAAAATGCCCCAAAAGTGCCCCAGAACTGCCCCTAAAACTGCCCCAGAATTGTCCCAGAATTGATCCAAAACTGCCCCAAAAATGCCCTAAAAGTGCCCGAGAACTGCCCCTAAAACTGCCCCAAAAGTATCCCAGAATTGCCCCTAAAACTGCCCCGGAATTGTCCCTAAAAGTGCCCCAGAACGGCCCCTAAAACTGCCCCACAAATGCCCCAAAAGTGCCCCAGAACTGCCCCTAAAACTGCCCCAGAATTGTCCCAGAATTGATCCAAAAATGCCCCAAAAGTGCCCCAGAACTGCCCCTAAAACTGCCCCAGAATTGTCCCAGAGTTGATCCAAAACTGCCCCAAAAATGCCCTAAAAGTGCCCGAGAACTGCCCCTAAAACTGCCCCAAAAGTATCCCAGAATTGCCCCTAAAACTGCCCCGGAATTGTCCCTAAAAGTGCCCCAGAACTGCCCCTAAAACTGCCTCGGAATTGTCCCTAAAAGTGCCACAGAATTGATCCAAAACTGCCCCAAAAGTCCTCCTAAAAGTGCCCTGAAAGTGCCCCAGAACTGCCCCTAAAATTGCGCCAGAATTGATCCAAAACTGCCCCAAAAGTTCTCCTAAAACGGCCCTGAAAGTGCCCCAGAACTGCCCTAAAATTATCCCAGAATTGCCCCAAAACTCCCCCAAAACTGCCCTAAAAGTGCCCCAGAATTGTCCCAGAAGTGCCCCAGAGCTGCCCCGGGGCTGATCCCAAACGTTCCCCTGCCCCCCAAGTGCCCCCCAAGTGCCCCCCAAGTGCCCCCAGGTGCCCCCAGGTGCCCCCGGCTCCCCTGAGTGCCCGTACCTGTCCCAGGTGTATGCGGCAGTGAGGGAGGGGCCGCCCCCGCCCAGCAGCCGCCCCCTCCCCCCCCCACGGGGGGGCCGCGGGGGGACCCAGCCCTCCCCCGCCCCACGAGTGGTGAGTGGGGGGCTCGGGGGTGGTTTGGGGGGTCTATGGGGCTGTTTATGGGGTCACAGGGGTGGTTTGGGGGGTTTTTGGGGGGGTCTATGGGGCTGTTGTAGGCTCACAGGGGTGGTTTGGGGGGTCTATGGGGCTGTTTATGGGGTCACAGGGTTGGTTTTTGGGGGTCTATGGGGCTGTTTATGGGGTCACAGGGGTGGTTTTTGGGGGTCTATGGGGCTGTTTATGGGGTCACAGGGGTGGTTTTTGGGGGTCTATGGGGCTGTTTATGGGGTCACGAGGGTGGTTTTGGGGGTCTGTGGGGCTGGTTTTGGGGGTTATGGGGCTGTTTATGGGGTCATGGGGGCTGGTTTTGGGGGTTATGGGGGTGTTTAAGGGGTATCTGTGGGGCAGGTGGGTCACCGGTCACAGGTGTCTGGATGGGTCTGTGGGGCAGGGATGGGTCTGTGGGGCTGTGGGGTGGATCTGTGGGGCAGGGATGGATCAGTGGGGCTGTGGGGTGGGTCTGTGGGGCAGGGATGGGTCTGTGGGGCTGTGGGGTGGATCTATGGGGCAGGGATGGATCAGTGGGTCTGTGGGGTGGGTCTATGGGGTGGGTCTGTGGGGCAGGACAGACCCCCGTGTCCCCCCAGGCCGATGCATCGCGCCGTGGAGCCCCTGGGGGGCCGGGCCGGACGGGACCCCTTCGCCGTGGGGAGCCTGGGCTGCGGCGGGGGCTGGGCCGGCTGCCCCCCCCGGGCCTGGCTGCCGCCCCCCAGGTAGGACCCCGACAGTGACCCCTGTGACCCCTAACTGACCCCAACTGACCCCAACAGTGACCCCTAACTGACCCCAACTGACCCCAACAGTGACCCCCAACTGACCCCCACTGACCCCAACAGTGACCCCTAACTGACCCCAACTGACCCCAACAGTGACCCCTAACTGACCCCCAACAGTGACCCCCAACTGACCCCCAACAGTGACCCCCAACTGACCCCCACTGACCCCAACAGTGACCCCCAACTGACCCCAACTGACCCCCAACTGACCCCCAACTGACCCCAACAGTGACCCCCAACTGACCCCAACAGTGACCCCCAACTGACCCCCAACAGTGACCCCCAACTGACCCCTGTGACCCTCAACTGACCCCAACTGTGACCCCCAACTGACCCCAACTGACCCCAACTGACCCCCAACTGACCCCCAACTGACCCCAACTGACCCCAACTGACCCCAACAGTGACCCCCAACTGACCCCCAACAGTGACCCCCAACTGACCCCAACAGTGACCCCCAACTGACCCCTGTGACCCTCAACTGACCCCAACTGTGACCCCCAACTGACCCCAACTGACCCCAACAGTGACCCCTAACTGACCCCAACTGACCCCAACTGACCCCAACTGACCCCAACTGACCCCCAACTGACCCCCAACTGACCCCTCTGACCCCCACCTGACCCCTGTGACCCAAACAGTGACCCCCAACTGACCCCTCTGACCCCCAACTGACCCCAACAGTGACCCCTAACTGACCCCAACTGACCCCCAACTGACCCCCAACTGACCCCAACAGTGACCCCCAACTGACCCCTGTGACCCCAACAGTGACCCCAACTGACCCCAACAGTGACCCCAACTGACCCCAACAGTGACCCCCAACTGACCCCAACTGACCCCAACTGACCCCTGTGACCCCCAACTGACCCCTGTGACCCCCTACTGACCCCCCTACTGACCCCCCAACTGACCCCCAACTGACCCCTGTGACCCCCAACTGACCCCCAACTGACCCCTGTGACCCCTTGACCCCCAACTGACCCCCACACTGATCTCCCCCATTCCCAAGGTTCTCCCCCATTCCCGGGGGTCTCCCCCATTTTTGGGGGGGTCTCCCCCATTTTTGGGGTCTCCCCCATTCCCGGGGTCCCCCCCTGACCTCCCCTCCCCCCAGGTGCTCCTCCAGCCTCGGCCCGGCGCCGCTGCCCCCCCACCTGACGCCCCCCCCCAGCGGAAATGGGGGGCCGCCCCTCCCCCACAAGGCCTTCTACCCCCCGGGGTAAGTGCTGACCCCCCAAAATGTGTCACCTGCCCCCCAAAATGTGTCACTTGTACCCCAAATGTGTCACCTACCCCCCAAATGTGTCACCTACCCCCCAAATGTGTCACTTGTACCCCAAAATGTGTCACTTGTACCCCAAATGTGTCACCTGCACCCCAAAATGTGTCACTTGTACCCCAAATGTGTCACCTACCCCCCAAATGTGTCACTTGTACCCCAAAATGTGTCACTTGTACCCCCGAAATGTGTCACACCCCCAAAATGTGTCACTTGTACCCCAAAATGTATCGCCTGCCCCCCAAAATGTGTCACCCCCTGTCCCAAAAGGGGTCCTGGTGGGGTCCCTATGGGGCTGAGCCCCCCCAGATCCCCATTTTGGGGGGTCCCTATGGGGCTGAGCCCCCCCAGATCCCCATTTTGGGGGTTCCGCGGGGGTCCCTGTGAGCCCCACCCCCCAGATGTCCCCATGTCCCCCCAGAGCCCCCCCCCCGGGCCCCCCTGGACCCCCTCCAGGGCTGTGTTTGGGGGTCCCTATGGGGCAGAACCCCCCCAAATCCCCATTTTGGGGGGTCCTTATGGGGCAGAACCCCCCCAGATCCCCATTTTGGGGGGTCCCTATGGGGCTGAGCCCCCCCAGATGTCCCCATGTCACCCCTGTCCCCCCAGAGCCCCCCCCCGAGCCCCCCTGGACCCCCTCCAGGGCTGTGTTTGGGGGTCCCTATGGGGCTGAGCCCCCCCAGATCCCCATTTTGGGGGGTCCCCGGGGGTCCCTGTGAGCCCCACCCCCCAGATGTCCCCATGTCCCCCCCAGAGCCCCCCCCCGGGCCCCCCTGGACCCCCTCCAGGGCTGTGTCCGGGCGCTGCAGCCCTGGGACCCCCCCGGCCCCGAGGCCACCCCCGAGCTGGAGGAGCCCCCGAGCTGCCACCACGGGCGGCACCGCGGCCACCGGCCCGGGGACATCGGCCACCGAGGGGACATCGGCCACCGCCATGGGGGGGACGGCGGCCACCGCGGGGACGTCATCGGTGGCCACCGAGGGGACATCGCCGCCCGCATCGGGCGCCTGCAGCAGGTGGGGACATCGGGGGGACAGCGAGGGGACATTGGGGGGACATTGAGGGGACATTGGGGGGACATTGGGGGGACAGTGAGGGGACATTGGGGGGACATCGGGGGGACAGCGAGGGGACATTGGGGGGACATTGAGGGGACATTGAGGGGACAGTGAGGGGACATTGAGGGGACATTGGGGGGACATTGGGGGGACAGTGAGGGGACATTGGGGGGACAGTGGGGGGACATTGAGGGGACAGTGGGGGGACATTGAGGGGACATTGAGGGGACAGTGAGGGGACATTGAGGGGACAGTGGGGGGACATTGAGGGGACAGTGGGGGGACAGTGAGGGGACACTAGAGACAGTGAGGGGACGTTGTGAGGACACTGAGAGGACAGGGAGGGGACATTGAGGGGACACTGGAGGGACATTATGGGGACAATTGAGAGGAGGACATCGAGGAGATATTGAGAGGACAGTGTGGGGACACTGAGGGGACACGGGAGGGGCTGGGTTGTGTCCCTGATGCCACCACAGTTGCGGTCACAGCAGGTGACAGTGGCAGGTGGGGACATCGTTCCCAGGGGTGGCACCGGGGCGTCCCCGTGTCCCTGGGGGTTGACCTCAGGATGTCCCCGTGTCCCTGAGGGTGTCCCTGGGGGTGTCCCCGTGTCCCTGGGGTGTCCCCATGTCCCTGAGGGGTGTCCCTGGGGGTGTCCCCATGTCCCTGAGGTGTCCCCATGTCCCTGAGGTGTCCCTGGGATGTCCCCGAGGTGTCCCTGGGGGGTGTCGCCGAGGTGTCCCAATGTCCTTGGGGGTGTCCCTGGAGGTGTCCCCGAGGTGTCCCCATGTCCCCAGGGTGTCCCCATGTCCCTGAGGTGTCCCTGGGGATGTCCCCATGTCCCTGGGGGTGTCCCCGTGTCACTGGGGGTGTCCCTGGGGGTGTGCCCATGTCCTTGGGGAGTGTCCCCAGGGTGTCCCCACGTCCCTGAGGTGTCCCCGTGTCCCCAGGCCCAGCTCTGGAGTTTCCCCCCGGGCCCTGTGTCCCCCCCCCGGGCTCGGGCCCTGCCCCCCCTCCAGCAGGTCTGGAGCCTGCTGCACCCTGAGGTGAGAGGGGGGATTTGGGGGGGCTGGGGAGGGGATTTTGGGGGGGCTGGCGGGGATTTTGGGGTGTTTGGGGAGAATTTGGGGGGGTTAGAGGGGGATTAGGGGGCTGGGGAGGGGATTTTGGGGGTGTTAGAGGGGGATTTGGGGGAGCTGGGGGGGATTTTGGGGGGAATTTGGGGGGATTAAAGGGGTTTGGGGGGATTTTGGGGGGTATTTGGGGGGCTAAAGGGAAATTGGAGGGGCTGGGGAGGGGATTTTGGGAGGTTTTTGGGGAATTTGGGGGGGTTAAAGGGGCATAGGGGGATTTTGGGGGAATTTCGGGGGGTTAAAGGGGCTGGGGGGGATTTTGGGGGAATTTTGGGGGGTTAAAGGGGCTGGGGGGGATTTTGGGGCTGTTTGGGGGGGTTAGAGGGTAACTGGGGGGCTGGGGAGGGGATTTTGGGGGTGTTTGAGGGGATTTTGGGATGTTTGGGGAGAATTGGGAGGGTTAAAGGGGCTGGGGGGGATTTTTGGGGATTTTTGGGGATTTTTGGGCATTTTTGGGGATTTTGGGAAGAATTAGGGGAGGGGCTCAGGGGATCATTGCGGGGGGGCACTGGGAATGGGACCAGGCCTTACTGGGAGCACTGGGAATGGGGGGGGTGGGGGTGATGCCGCCCCTCCCCCCCCCCCCCCCCAAAATCCCCTCCCTTATCCCAACTCCCCTCCCCCCCCCCCCAGAAAAGGACGTTCCCGGCCAAAAGGGGGGGGGCGCAGCTGAAGAGGGGGGCGGCCCCCCCCGACCCCCCCGCGGGGCAGCCCCTCCCCCCCGCCCAGCCCCCCCCGCCCCCCCCCGAGGACCTGCCCACCCCCCTCAAACGGCGCCGCAGCGGCAGCCCCCAGGTGGGGGAGGGGCGGGAATTTGGGGGGGGGGGGGGGAGGGGCTGCGGGGGGCGTTAAAGGGTCCTGGGGGGGGGGCACTGAGGGGTCTGGGGGGGGTTAAAAATTGGGGTGAAAGGGGAAAAACGAGGGGGGCAATTGGGGGGTTAATGGGGGGGCTGAAATGGGTCTGGGGGGGCAGTAAAGGGGGAGTTGGGGGGGTGAAATGGGTCTGGGGGGGCAGTAAAGGGGTCTGGGGGGTGAAATGGGTCTGGGGGGGCAGTAAAGGGGTCTGGGGGGTGAAATGGGTCTGGGGGGGCAGTAAAGGGGTCTGGGGGGTGAAATGGGTCTGGGGGGGCAGTAAAAAGATCTGGGGGGGCACTGAGGGGTCTGGGGGGGCATTAAAGGGGTCTGGGGGGGCACTGAGGGGGTCTGGGGGGGCACTGAGGGGTTCTGGGGGGCACTGAGGGGTCCTGGGGGGCACTGAGGGGTCTGGGGGGGCACTGAGGGGTCCTGGGGGGCACTGAGGGGTCTGGGGGGGCACTGAGGGGTCCCCCCCGTGCCACCCCTGACCCCGCTGTCCCCAGGGGGGCTGTGGGGCGCTGCCCCCCCCCGGGCCCCCCCCTGGGCCCCCCCCTCCGTTCCCGCTGCCCCCGGGGCTGTGGAGCCCCCTCCCCCCAGCCGAGGCCTGGGCCCCCCCCCGGCGCCACCCGGACAGACAGGTGGGGACCCCCCCGATGTCACCAACCCCGTGTCACCAACCCCGTGTCACCGTCCCTGTGTCACCGTCCCTGTGTCACCCCCTGAGTGTCACCTGTGTCACCGTCCCTGTGTCACCGTCCCTGTGTCACCATGCCTGTGTCACCCCTTGAGTGTCACCTGTGTCACCCCCCCCAGTGTCACCGTCCCTGTGTCACCCCCTGAGTGTCACCTGTGTGTCCCTTGTGTCACCCCTCCCTGTGTTCCCGCCATGTCACCTCCCCCGTGTCCCCAAGGTCCCCCATGTCCTCAATCTCCCCATGTCCTCGATGTCCCCAGTGTCCCCCCCATGTCCCCCATGTCCCCCCCATGTCCCCATCCCCCTCTAACCGCTGTCCCCCCATGTCCCTCATGTCCCCCCCATGTCCCCCCCATGTCCCTCATGTCCCCCCCATGTCCCCCCCATGTCCCCACCCCCCCGTAACCGCTGTCCCCTCTGTCCCCCCCCCAGGAGCAGCGGCTGGTGGCCCCCCCGTTCCCGCCGCCCCCCCCCGTGCCCCCCCGGCCGTCCCCGTGTGTCCCCCCGGGTCCCCTCCCAAGTGACCTTAGGGCCAGCGGGGCCGGGGGGGCGCCCCCCGCCCCCCCCAGCCGCTCACCAGCAGCACCGACCGCCTGCGTGCCTTGTGCCCCCCCCCGGGCACCCCCCCGGACCCCCGCCACCAGCACCCGCCCCCCCCGCGGCGTGAGTGCCACACCGGGGACACGGGGACACCGCGGGGGGGGGACACGGGGACACTGTGGGGGGGGGACACGGGGACACTGGGGGGGACATGGGGACACTGCGGGGGGGGAAATGGGGACACCGCGGGGGGGGACACGGGGACAGCACGGGGGGGACAGGGGACACTGCGGGGGGACACGGGGACACCGCGGGGGGGACATGGGGACAGCACGGGGGGGACAGGGGACACGATGGGGGGACATGGGGACAGCACAGGGGGGACACCATGGGGGACATGGGGACAGCACAGGGGGGACATGGGGATACTGCGGGGGATATGGGGACAGCACGGGGGGACATGGGGACAGCACGGGGGGGACACAGGGACACCACTGGGGGGGACATGGGGATACTGCGGGGGGACACGGGGACACCATGGGGGGACATGGGGGGGGACACGGGGATGGGGACACCATGGGGGGACATGGGGACACTGCTGGGGGGACATGGGGACACCACGGGGGGGACACCATGCGGGGGATATGGGGGGGGAACATGGGGACACAGAGGGGACATGGGAGGGACACGGGGGGGGACACAGGGACATGAGGGGGGACACCATGGGGGGACACGGGGGGGGACACGGGGATGAGGGCATCATAGGGGGGATGTGGGGATGTGGGGATGGGGACACGGGGGGGACACGGGGACAGCGGGGATGGGGACACAGGGAGGGAGGGAAGGGGGGGTGCAGGGATGTGGGGGGGACACAGGAGGGCCCCCCCCCCCCCCGTTCCGGGTCTCACTCAGGGTCCCCCCCCGTCCCCAAATGTCCCCCCAGGCTCCCGACCACCGCTACCAACCTCCGGAGCCGCCGGGGCCGGGGGGGGCCAGCGGGGGGGTCCCCGCCCCCCACCTGCCCCCCGCCCCTCCCCCCTGCTGCGCCCCCCAGGAGCCACTCCCCGCCCCCCCCCTGCCCTGGCTGAAGGACCCGGGGGGGGGTGACCCCCTGGACGAGATCCTTTTCGGGGGACCCCCGCCCAAGGGGGGGGCGGGGGGGGCTGATCCCCCTTTGGGGGGGTCGCCGGGATCTTTCCCGGACCCCAGCACCACCAGCACGGGGGGGGGCGCCCCCCAGACCCCCCCTTTCCCTTACCCGGACAAGGAGGAAGAGGAGGAGGAGCCCCCCGCCCACCACCACCAACCCCCCCCCGGCGATTTTTGGCTGGGGACCCCCCCCCACCCCCCGTTACCGCCGCCCCCCCTCTCCGAGGGCCCCCCCGATGCCTCAGGAACCTCCCCCGCGCCCCCCCCCGCCCCCAGCCCCCCCCATTTCTTCGGGGGTCCCCTTTCCAAAGAGCACCCCCGCCCCTCCCCCCACCCCCCCGCACCCCGAGCCCCCTCCCCCGCCTTTACCCCCCCCTGCCCCGCCCTCCTCCGACCCCCCGGGGGTCCCCCCCCGCCTCTTCGATTTCGGGGCCCCCCCCTTGGACGATCAATTCGAGGAGCCCCCCGAGTTTGCCAAAATCTTGCCCGACGGCCTGGCCAACATCATGAAGATGCTGGACGAGTCCATCCGGCAGGAGGAGGATGAGGGGGGGGTCGCCCCTCCCCCGCCCCCTCCCCCGCCCCCCCCACCCCCCCCACCCGCCCCCCCACTCCTGGCCCGCCCCAAAGCCCCTCCTTTCGGGGCCCCCCCGGGCCACGGCGACCCCCCGGACCCCCCCCGCCTTTACCCCTTCGGCAAACGGGACGACCCCAAAACCTCCCCTTTTTACCCCAAACCCCCTCCTGCCGAAAAGCCCTGCGCAGGGGGCGGGGGGGGCGGCGCCCCCAAACCCACCCCCCCTTCCCCACGCCCCCCCACGCCCCCCCAACTCGCTACCTCACCCCCCGGCTGGGGCCCCCCCGCGCTGGCCGTGCCCCCCCCGGGCCGCAGCGAGTCGGAGGCGCTGGAGGAGATCAGCCGGGCCTGCGAGACCCTGGCCGAGCAAGCCGGCCGGCCCAGCCCCCCCTCGCCGGACACCCCCCCGAAATTAGGGCCGGGGGGCGGCCGCCGTCACCGCCGCCCCCCCTCGCGCCACCGGGATCTCCGCCGGGGGCCCCCCCGGCGCCGGCACCCCCGGAAAGAGGAGCGGGAACGGGAACAGCAGCAGCGGGAACAGCAGCAGCAGCGGGAGCGTCCCGTGCTGGCCACGCTGGACCTGCAGAGCCCCGGCGTGCAGGAGAAAGGGGGACCCCCCCCCAGGCTGGAAACGAAAGGGGGGGGTCCCCCCAACAACAGCAACGGCGCCCCCCCCGCGGCTCCCCCCGCGGGACCCCCGCCCGCCTTCGTCAGCTCGGCCGACCTGCTGAAGCTGCGCTCGCTGGGCGAGGGGCCCCCCAAAGAGCTCAAGATCCGCCTGATCAAGGTGGAGAGCGGCGCCGGGGGGCCTGGGGGGATCCCCGGGCTCGGGGGGGGCCCCGGCGGCGACGCCTCGGAGGCGGCGGAGCCCCGGGGGCTGCCCCTGGCTCAGCTGACCATCCGGCACAGCGCCGCCGAGGTGGTGCGGGCCAGCAAGTGAGTGGGGGGGGGCTCTGGGGGGGGGTTTTGGGGGTCCCGCTGAGGTTTAGGGGGGGTCACGGGGGAGATTGGGGGGGGATCCCGCTGAGGTTTTTGGGGGGATTTGGGTGATTCTGTCTGCCCGGGACCGTTCTGGGGTGGGGATCTTTGGGATGCTGGGGGGATTTTGGGAGGATTTGGGTGATTCTGGGTGTCTGGGCTGTTCCGAGGTGGGGATTTTTGGGGGATTTTGGGAGGATTTGGGGGATTCTGGGCGTTCCGGCAGTTCTGAGGTGGGGATCTTTGGGATTTTGGGGGGATTTGGGTGATTCTGGGGGGATTTGGGCCATTCTGGGTGTCTGGGCTGTTCCGAGGTGGGGATTTTTGGGGATTCTGGGGGGATTTGGGCGATTCTGGGTGTCCAGGCTGTTCCGAGGTGGGGATTTTTGGGAGGATTTTGGGAGGATTTGGGGGATTCTGGGCATTCCGGCAGTTCTGAGGTGGGGATCTTTGGGATTTTGGGGGGATTTGGGTGATTCTGGGGGGATTTGGCGATGCTGGGTGTCCACGCCGTTCCAGGGTGGGGATCTTTGGTATTTTGGGAGGATTTTGGGGGGATTTGGGAGATACTGGGTGTCCAGGACATTCTGAGGTGGGGATCTTTGGGATTTGGGGGGGATTTGGGTGATTCTGAGTGCCCGGGCCGTTCTCGGGTGGGGATCTTTGGGATTCTGTGGGGATTTGGGTGATTCTGGGTGTCTGGGCCGTTCCAAGTTGGTGAACTTCGGGATTTTTTGGGGATTTGGGTGATTCTGGGTGTCCAGGACATTCTGAGGTGGGGATCTTAGGGATTTTGGGGGAATTTTGGGGGGATTTAGGTGTCCGGGCAGTTCCAAGTTGGGGATCTTTGGGATTCTGTGGGGATTTGGGTGATTCTGGATGTCCGGGCCGTTCCGGGGTGGGGATCTTTGGGATTCTGGGGTGATTTTGGGGGGATTTTGGGGGGATTTGGGTGATTCTGGATGTCCGGGCCGTTCCGGGGTGGGGATCTTTGGGATTCTGGGGTGATTTTGGGGGGATTTTGGGGGATTTGGGTGATTCTGGATGTCCGGGCCGTTCCGGGGTGGGGATCTTTGGGATTCTGGGGTGATTTTGGGGGGATTTTGGGGGGATTTGGGTGATTCTGGATGTCCGGGCCGTTCCGGGGTGGGGATCTTTGGGATTCTGGGGGGATTCTGGGGTGACTCTGGGGGGATTTGGGGTGTTCCGGGGTCCCACTGGCGCTGCCCCGCAGGCAGGCGCGGCTGAAGGGGCCGTTCCGCGAGTCCTACCTGTGCCCCGCGCAGTCGGTGAAGCCGCGCATCGACGCGCGGGAGCAGCTCCCGAGGGACAAGCTCAACCCCCCCACGCCCAGCATCTACGTGAGTCCTCATTGGCTGCCGCCCGCAGCCCCGCCTGCTGATTGGCTCCCTCAGTTGGTCCCCCGCCTGCTGATTGGCTCTTTGGGTTTGACTGCTGATTGGCTCCCTCGATGGGTCCCCTGCCTGCTGATTGGCTCCTTATCTGGGTTTCTTGATTGCTGATTGGCTCTCTGGATGGGTCCCCTGCCTGCTGATTGGCTCCTTGTCTGGGTTTCTTGACTGCTCATTGGCTCCCTCGATGGGTCCCCTGCTTTCTGATTGGCTCCCTGGATGGGTCCTCTGCCTGCTGATTGGCTCCCTCAATGGGTCCCCTACTTCCTGATTGGCTCCCTGGATGGGTTCCCTGCCTGCTGATTGGCTGCTTGTCTGGATTTCTTGCTTGCTGATTGGCTCCCTGCGAAAGGTCCCAGGGTGTCCTCTCTGCTCATTGGCTGGTGGGAAGGGTCCTGCTTCCTGATTGGCTCCTTGGCAGGGTTCTCTTCCTGCTGATTGGCTCCCTGGCTGGGATCCCAGGGTGTTCCCTCTCCTGATTGGCTGGTGGGCATCCTTGCTGCTGATTGGCTCCCTGGCAGATTCCCTCTCTCTGCTGATTGGCCCCTGGCTGGATCCCTCCCGTCCTGATTGGCCCATCATGGGCAGCTCTTTGTTGATTGGCTGCCAGAAGGGGATGGATCTGCCAGAGCATCCCTGATTGGCCGATGGGATAGGAGACTCTCCTGATTGGCTGCTGGGTGGGGCCTCCCTACTGCTGATTGGCCAATGGGTGGGGACAGAATTTCCCAGCGAATCTTGCTGCTGATTGGCTGCCGGGTCATGGCCTTTCAATCCCGATTGGCTGGTGAGCCAAACCTGAATCCTCGTTGGCTGGTGAATGGTGAACCAGGCGATCTTCATCCTGATTGGCTGATGCCCTAAACCACCTCCATCCTCATTGGCTGATGCCTTAAACCATCTGCATCCTGATTGGCCGCTGGCCTGGTTGTTGGGTGGGCCATGGCGTGCTGTGATTGGGCCATGTGTGAGGGCGCTGCGCTGTGATTGGTCCTTTCTCCGGGTGCCGGGTGCCGATTGGTCCTTGCCCGAGGGCGGCGGGCTGTGATTGGTCCCCCTGTCGGGCGCCGGTCTCTGATTGGCCGCCGCTGTTCCCGCCCAGCTGGAGAGCAAACGCGACGCCTTCTCGCCCGTGCTGCTGCAGTTCTGCACCGACCCCAAGAACCCCATCACCGTCATCCGGGGCCTGGCGGGGTCCCTGCGCCTCAGTGAGCCCCCAAAAACACCCCAAAAACACCCCAAAACCCCACAGAAACCCCAAAACCCCACAGGGACCCCCCAAACTTCTCCCATGGATCCCCCCGTCACCGTCATCTGGGGCCTGGCGGGGTCCCTGCGCCTCAATGAGCCCGCGAAAACACCCCAAAACCCCCAAAAACACCCCAAAATCACACAGGGACCTCAAAACCCCACAGGGACCCCAAATTCCCTCAGGAACCCCCCAAACTTCCCCCATGGATCCCCCCCAATCATCGTCATCCAGGGCCTGGCGGGGTCCCTGCGCCTCAGTGAGCCCCCAAAACACCCCAAAAACACCCCAAAACACCCCAAAAACCCCACAGAAATCCCAAAAACCCCACAGGAACCCCCCAAACTTCCCCCATGGATCCCCCCCAATCATCGTCATCTGGGGCCTGGCGGGGTCCCTGCGCCTCAGTGAGCCCCCAAAAACCCCCAAAACCCCAAAAACCCCCAAAAACACCCAAAAACACCCCAAAAACACCCAAAACCCCACAGGGACCCCAAAACCCCACAGGGACCCCCCAAACTTCTCCCATGGATCCCCCCATCAAGTTCCCCTGCAGCAAGACCCTGGTGGAGATTTCCTATCCCTGTCCTTGTCCCTGTCCCTGTTCCTGTCCCCATTTAACCCTTCCTGTCTCCTGCCACCCCCAATCCCCCCGGTGACCCCGAAATGACCCAAACCCCGTTTTTTTTGGCAGACCTGGGGCTGTTCAGCACCAAGACCCTGGTGGAGATTCCCTGTCCCTGTCCCTGTCCCTGTCCTTGTCCCTGTCCCTGTCCCTGTCCCCTGCCACCCCCCAATCCCCCCGGTGACCCCGGAATGACCCAAACCCGGGGTTTTTTTTGGCAGACCTGGGGCTGTTCAGCACCAAGACCCTGGTGGAGGCCAGCGGCGAGCACGCGGTCGAGGTGCGCACGCAGGTGCAGCAGCCCTCGGACCAGAACTGGGACCTGTCGGGGACGCGCCAGGTGTGGCCCTGCGAGAGCAGCCGCTCGCACACCACCATCGCCAAGTACGCCCAGTACCAGGCCTCCTCCTTCCAGGAGTCCCTGCAGGTGAGGGACGGGGACAGGGACACGTGGGGACACACCCCGGGGACAGGGGACACAGGGGACACACCCCGGGGACAGGGGACACACCTCAGGGACAGGGGAAACGTGGGGACACAGCAGGGACCCCACGCCACCATCGCCAAGTACGCCCAGTACCAGGCCTCCTCCTTCCAGGAGTCCCTGCAGGTGAGGGACGGGGACACAGGGGACACAGGGGACACACCTCAGGGACAGGGGACACACAGGGGACACACCTCAGGGACAGGGGACACACAGGGGACACACCCTGGGGACAGGGGACACAGGGGACACAGCAGGGACCCCACGCCACCATCGCCAAGTACGCCCAGTACCAGGCCTCCTCCTTCCAGGAGTCCCTGCAGGTGAGGGACGGGGACAGGGACACGTGGGGACACACCTCAGGGACAGGGGACACACCCCTGGGGATAGGGGACACATCCGGGGGACAGGGGACACGTGGGGACACACCCCAGGGACAGGGGACACATCCCGGGGACAGGGACACAGGGGACACACCTCAGGGACAGGGGACACAAGGGGACAGGGGACACATCCTGGGGACAGGGGACACATCCTGGGGACAGGGGGCACGTGGGGACACACCCCAGGGACAGGGGACACACCCTGGGGACAGGGGACACATCCTGGGGACAGGGGACACAGGGGACAGGGGATACACCCCGGGGACAAGGGACACAGCAGCGACCCCACACCAGCATCTCCCAGTACGCCCAGTACAGGTGTGCTCCTTCCAGGAGTCCCTGCAGGTGACAGGGGAGGGGACAGGGACACGGTGGGGACAGCACGGGGGACAGAGGGCTCAAGGGGACATCAGGGATGCAGGGGACTCGTGTCCTTGTGTCCCCAGAGTGTCCTTGAGTGTCCCCTGGTGTCCCCAAGGAGCCCCAAGAGTCCTCAGGGTGACCCCAAGTGTCCCCTGGTGGCTCTGAGGTATCTCCTGGTGTCCCCAAGTGTCCCCTGGTGTCCCTGAGTGTCCCTTGGTGTGCTGGGGGTGTGTCCCAGAGCCCCCAGGATGTCCCCAAGTGTCCCCTGGTGGCTCTGAGGTGTCTCCTGGTGTCCCCAAGTGTCCCCTGGTGTCCCTGAGTGTCCCTTGGTGTGCTGGGGGTGTGTCCCGGAGCCCCCAGGATGTCCCCAAGTGTCCCCTGGAATGCCTGGCTGTGTCTGCAGTGTCCCCAGGTGTCCCCCAGCATCCTGAGGTGGCACCTGGGGGCTGAGGTGGCACCTGGGGGCTGAGGTGGCACTGTCCCCACAGGAGGACAAGGACAGCGAGGACGAGGAGGCCGAGGAGCCCGACAGCACCACCGAGACCCCGCCCAGGTGGGGCCACCCCCTGTCCCCTCTTGGGGACATCCCGGGGGCACAACGTGTCACCCCCTCCCCGCCCGGGGGGAGGGTCCCAATGTCCCCAAGGGGTCCTGGTGTCCTTTGGGGGGGTCCCAATGTCCCTGTGGGGTCCCCAGGGTGTCACTGTGGGGGATGCCCAATGTCCCCAAGAGGTCCCCAGGGTGTCCCTGGGGGGGCCCAATGTCCCCAAGAGGTCCCAGTGTCCCCAAGGGGTCCCCAGGGTGTCAATGTGTCACTGGGGGGGGGGGTCCCGATGTCTCCAAAGGGTCCCCAGGGTGTCACTGCGTCCTTTGGGGTGGGTCTTGGTGTCCCCAGGGTGTCCCCGGGGGGGTCCCCAAACCCAAGGGGGGGTGACATGTCCCGCTTGGGGACCCCGTCCCCGCCCCCCGTGACCCCGTGTCCCCCCCAGCCCCCCCGACCAGAAATCCCACCAGATCATCAAGTTCGGGACCAACATCGACCTGTCGGACGCCAAGAGGTGACAGCGGGGACACCGGGTGACACTGGGGACACCGGGGGGACAGCGGGGGCTGGGACACCTGGGGGACACTGGGGACACCGGGGGGACACCTGGGGGACAGCGGGGGGGGGTGGAGACACGTGGAGGACAATGGGGACAGCTGGGTGACAATGGGGACACCTGGGGGACAGTGGGGGGTGGGACACATGTGGGTGACAATGGAGGGGTGGGGACACCCGTGGGTGACAGTGAGGGGGGTCAGGGTCACCCGTGGGTGCTGCAGGGACACCTGGGGGGCTGAGCCGGGGAGGTTGGGGCCACTCCAAGGTGACATTTTGGGGATACCTGTGGGGCAGGCGGTGCCCCCAGGTGGGTGTCACCCGGCAGGTGACAATAGGGGGGCTCGGGGCCACTCTCAGGTGACAATGGGGGGGCTCGGGGCCACTCTCAGGTGACAATGGGGGTGTCAGGGTCACCTGCGGGTGCTGCGGGGACACCTGGGGGGTGAATTTGGGGGCTCGGGGCCACTCTCAGGTGACAGTGGGGGGGCTCGGGGCCACTCTCAGGTGACAGTGAGGGGGTCAGGGCCACTCTCAGGTGACAGGGCGTGGCCCCCCCGGGGCAGGCGGTGCCCCCAGGTGGGTGCCACCCCCCGGGTGACACGGCTGTCCCCCGTCCCCGCAGGTGGAAGCCGCAGCTGCAGGAGCTGCTGAAGCTGCCGGCGTTCATGCGCGTGTCCTCCACGGGGAACATGCTGAGCCACGTGGGCCACACCATCCTGGGCATGAACACCGTGCAGCTCTACATGAAAGTGCCCGGCAGCCGCACCCCCGGTGAGCCACGCGCACCTGGGCACACCTGGGGACACCTGGGGACACCTGGGCGTGCCTGGGGATACACCTGGGGACACCTGGGCATGCCTGGGGACACCTGGGCATACCTGGGGATACCTGGGGATGCCTGGGGACACCTGGGGACACCTGGGGATACACCTGGGCACACCTGGGGACACCTGGGGATACACCTGGGCACACCTGGGGATACACCTGGGGACACCTGGGTGCCATGGGGACACCTGGGGATACCTGGGGATACCTGGGGACACACCTGGGCACACGTGGGCACACCTGGGAACACACCTGGGGACACACCTGGGCATAGCTGGGGATATCTGGGTACACTTGGGGAACACCTGGGCATGCCTGGGGAACACCTGGGCACATCTGGGGGTACCTGGGGACACACCTGGGCACAGTTAGGGACACACGTGGGGGTGCCTGGGGAACACCTGGACACACCTGGGGGATTTTTTGCCTTTTTTTAGGATTTTTTCCAGAATTCCTGCCATTTCTTTTGAGATTTTTTGGGGGGCTTTTTGGAGGAATTTTTTTTTTTTTTTTGCTTTTTGGGGTTTTTTATGGGATTTTTTCGTGGGAGGCGACAAAATCCGACAGCGGTGGGGACGGGCTGAGCCCCCCGACCTCGATGTCCTGGGGGGGGGGCAGCGGGGGTGACACGAGGTGACAGTGACGGTGACAGTGACGGTGACAGCGTCCCCCGCAGGCCACCAGGAGAACAACAACTTCTGCTCGGTGAACATCAACATCGGCCCTGGCGACTGCGAGTGGTTCGCGGTGCACGAGCACTACTGGGAGACCATCTCCGCCTTCTGCGACAGGTGGGCGTGGCCTGCATAAAAGGAGGCGTGGCTTGCACAAAATGGGTGTGGCCTGCATAAAACCGGGGGTGGTTTGCATAAAGAGGGTGTGGCATAAAGGGGTGGGGTTACTGGCGTTGCACTGATGGCAGACCAGCTCCGCCTTCTGCGACAGGTGGGTGGGGTCTGCATAAAAGAGGGTGTGGCCTGGGTGGAGTCAGAGGGTGTGTCCTGATAATGCAGGGGTGTGGCTACACATGGGGGCGTGACCAAGTGCAGTGGGCGTGGCCAGCCCTGCTTTTCCAGCACTGAGGAGGAATTTAGGGCTGGGAGGGAACGGGCGGGGCTCTGTGGGTGTGTCCAGGTGTGGGCGGGGCTGTCGCTGACCACGCCCTCGGCACAGGCACGGCGTGGACTACCTGACGGGCTCGTGGTGGCCCATCCTGGAGGACCTGTACCGCTCCAACATCCCGGTGTACCGGTTCGTGCAGCGCCCCGGCGACCTGGTGTGGATCAACGCCGGCACCGTGCACTGGGTGCAGGCCACGGGCTGGTGCAACAACATCGCCTGGAACGTGGGGCCACTGACTGGTGAGGGGACACTGGGGACACTGGGGACACTGAGGGGACACTGGGGACACTGAGGGGAACAACATCGCCTGGAACGTGGGGCCACTCACCGGTGAGGGACGTGGGGACATTGGGGACACTGAGGGGACATTGGGGACACTGAGGGGAACAACATCGCCTGGAACGTGGGACCACTGACCGGTGAGGGGACACTGGGGACACTGGGGACACTGAGGGGACATTGGGGACATCGTGAGGGGACAAAAACATCGCCTGGAACGTGGGGCTGCTCACCGGTCAGGGGACACTGGGGACATCAGGGACACTGAGGGGACATTGAGGGGAACAACATTGCCTGGAACGTGGGGCCACTCACCGGTGAGGGGACACTGGGGACACTGAGGGGACAATGGAGACACAGGGGACACTGGGGACACACCGTGGGCGCTGCCACGCGGCGGGCACGGAGCGTCCCGGGGAGGGGCTGTGTTGTGGCCGGGGGGCTCAGGGGCGCGGTGGCCGTGACGTCCCCGCTGTCCCCGCTGTCCCCAGCGTACCAGTACCAGCTGGCCCTGGAGCGCTACGAGTGGAATGAGGTGAAGAACGTCAAGTCCATCGTGCCCATGATCCACGTGTCCTGGAACGTGGCCAGGACCGTCAAGATCAGCGACCCCGACCTCTACAAGATGATCAAGTGAGTGGGGACACCTGGGACACCTGGGGACACACGGGGACAGCTGGGGACACACAGGGACACAGGGGGAAGGAGCGACAGGGAGAGGGTGGGGATGGGGACAGGGACATGGGATGGGGACACAGTGGGACAGGGGGACTGGTGGCTTGGCTGCCCCATGGTGGGTGAGACCCTGGTGACACTGTCCCCAGCAGTGGGTGACAGTGGGTGCCAGTGTCCCTGGAGATGATGCCCTTGTGGTGGGTGACAGTGGGTGCCAGGTGACGCTGTTTGTCCCCATAGTGGGTGGCACAGGTGCCTCAGGTGACACCGTCCCTGGTGAAGGTGGCACAAGTGCCTCAGGTGACACTGTCCCTGGTGATGGCATCGCCATGGGAGCTGGCTCAGGTGACACTGTCCCTGATGAAGGTGGCACAGGTGACACCGTCCCTGGTGAAGGTGGCACAGGTGCCTCAGGTGACACTGTCCCTGGTGATGACGTCCCCATGGGAGGTGGCTCAGGTGACACCGTCCCTGGTGAAGGTGGCACAGGTGCCACTGTCCCTGGTGAAGGTGGCACAGGTGACGCTGTCCCTGGTGAAGGTGGCACAGGTGACGCCATCCCTGGTGAGGGTGGCACAGGTGGCTCAGGTGACACCGTCCCTGGTGAAGGTGGCACAGGTGCCTCAGGTGACACTGTCCCTGGTGATGACGTCCCCATGGGAGGTGGCTCAGGTGACACTGTCCCTGATGAAGGTGGCACAGGTGGCACAGGTGACACCATCCCTGGTGAAGGTGGCTCAGGTGACGCCGTCCCTGGTGAGGGTGGCACAGGTGGCTCAGGTGTCCCCTCCCCGGGCAGGTACTGCCTGCTGCAGTCCATCAAGCACTGCCAGGTGCAGCGCGAGAGCCTGGTGCGCGCGGGGAAGAAGATCGCCTACCAGGGCCGCGTCAAGGACGAGCCGGCCTACTACTGCAACGAGTGCGACGTGAGTGCGGGCACGGGCACGGGCTGGCACGGGCACTGCCGCCCTGCCGTGCCCTCGGCGTGCCCTCGCGGTGCCCTTGGGGTGCCCTCGGCCTTGGGGTGGCCTTGGGGTGGCCTTGGCCTTGGGGTGGCCTTGGGGTGTCCTTGGCCTTGGGGTGTCCTCGGCCTTGGGGTGGCCTTGGGGTGTCCTTGGCCTTGGGGTGGCCTCGGCCTTGGGGTGTCCTCGGCCTTGTCACTGTCACACCATTGGCTATGGCCTTGGGGTGGCCTCGGCCTTGCGGTGTCCGTGTCCTTGTCTTTGGGATGGCCAAGACCCTTGGCCTTGTCACTGTCACACTGTTGACCATGGCCTTGGGGTGGCCTCAGCCTTGGGGTGGCCTTGGCCTGTCTTTGGCCATTCTGCTGACCACTGCCCTGGCCACGGGGTGTCCGTGGCTGGCCACTGACCATCACGGTGGCCGCGGGGTGTCCCTGGCTGGCCGCTGACCATCACGGTGGCCACGGGGTGTCCCTGGCTGGCCGCTGACCATCACGGTGGCCGCGGGGTGTCCCTGGCTGGCCACTGACCACCACGGTGGCCACGGGGTGTCCCTGGCCAGCCACTGACCATCACGGTGGCCGCGGGGTGTCCCTGGCTGGCCACTGACCACTGCCCTGGCCATGGGGTGTCCCTGGCTGGCCACTGACCACTGCCCTGGCCACGGGGTGTCCCTGGCTGGCCACTGACCACTGCCCTGGCCACGGGGTGTCCCTGGCTGGCCACTGACCATCGCGGTGGCCGCGGGGTGTCCCTGGCTGGCCACTGACCATCACGGTGGCCGCGGGGTGTCCCTGGCCGGCCGCTGACCGCAGGTGGAGGTGTTCAACATCCTGTTTGTGACGAGCGAGACGGGCGGGCGCAACACGTACCTGGTGCACTGCGAGGGCTGCGCGCGGCGCCGCGGGGGCGGCCTGGCCGGCGTCATCGTCCTCGAGCAGTACAAGACCGAGGAGCTGATGCAGATCTACGACGGCTTCACCCTGGTGAGGGACACCTGGGCACACCTGGGGCACCTGGGGACACACCTGGGGGCAGCTGGGGACACCTGGGGCACCTGGGGACACCTGGGGAACCTGGAGGCACACCCGGGGACACCTGGGGACACACCTGGGAGCAGCTGGGAACACACCTGAGGGCAGCTGGGGACACCTGGGGCACACCTGGGGACACACCTGGGAGCAGCTGGGGACACACCTGGGGCAGCTGGGAACAGACCTGAGGGCAGCTGGGGACACCTGGGCACACCTGGGGCAGCTGGGGACACCTGGGGCACCTGGGGACACCTGGGGAACCTGGAGGCACACCTGGGGACACCTGGGGACACACCTGGGAGCAGCTGGGGACACACCTGGGGACACACCTGGGAGCAGCTGGGAACACACCTGAGGGCAGCTGGGGACACCTGGGGGCAGCTGGGACACACCTGGGGCAGCTGGGACACCTGGGGGCACACCTGGGGACACCTGGGGCACACCTGGGACACCTGGGGGCACACCTGGGGACACCTGGGGCACACCTGGGACACCTGGGAGCAGCTGGGGGCACCTGGGGACACTTGGGAACAGACCTGGGCACACCTGGGAACACACCTGGGGGCAGCTAGGGACACCTGTGGACACCTGGTCACACCTGGGGACACCTGGGGACAGTTGGTCACACCTGGGGACACCTGGGGACAGCTGGGCACACCTGGGCACACCTGGGGCAGCTGGGGACACTTGGGAACACACCTGGGGGCAGCTGGGCACACAAGATTCTGGGTGGATTTTGGGGGAAATTCGTGAGGATTTGGGGATCTGGGGGTGTCACACAAAGTTTTGGGTGGATTTTGGGGGGATTTGGGGTTCTTGGGGTGTCACACAAGGGTTTGGGGGGATTTGGGGATCTGGGGGTGTCACATGAAGTTTTGGGTGGATTTTGGGGGGATTTGGGGGTTTCTGGTGCTGAGTGACAACAACCAGGAGCAGCTTTTGGGTAAAAAAAAAACCCAAATAGGGTAAAACCCCCAAACCTGGAGTGGTTTTTACCCCATTTCCCATCATTTTGGGGTAAAATCAGCTGCTGGGGGGGGTTCAATCTGGGGACACACCCGGTGTGACACCCGGTGTGAGGTGACACCTGGTGTGACACCCGGTGTGGGGACACACCCAGGACACACCTGGGGGGGGGGTGGGGACACCTGCGTGGGGACCGTCCCCTCCCGGTGTCCCCACGGGGGGTGCTGGGGTGACCCCTCCCCGTTCCCATCCCCCCCCCAGGTGACGCCGCCGACCCCCAGATGAGTCCTGGGCCCCCCCCCCCCCCGGGGGGACACCACGGCGGGGGAGGGGACAGGAGGGGCCGGGGGGGCCCCCCCGCCCCTCCCCCCACGAACACTTTTTATTTATTCACGGAGAAATCGCCCCAAAAATCGCCTGGAGGGGCAGGACGCCCCTCCCCCGCCGCGGGGGGGGTGGAAAACTCCGATTTTATACAAAAATCCCAATTTCTAGGAATTTACAAAGCCCCTCCCCCGCCGCCCCTCCCCCCGCGGTGGGGGATGGGGGGGGTCTTTCTGCTCCCCCTCCCCCACCCCCACGTTTTGGGGTCCTGTGAACTCGGAGGGGGTTGGGGGGAGGGGAGGTTCCGCTCCCGCCCCTCCCCCCTCGTCTTGGGGGCGTTTGTGCCCCTCCCCCAACACAAAGGGGCGCCTGGGGGGGGTCCCCGCCCCCTCCCCTCAGCATTAAAGGGGGGGAGGGGCTGGGGGGGAGGGGCACTTTTTTTTTGGGGGGGGGTTCGACCCCTTGCCAAGATTCAACCAAAAACTTGCCCCACCCCCAAAAGCAGCCGCCCCTCCCCCCCCATACGGGTCCGGGCCGGGGGGAGGGGCACGGGGGGGGGGGGGGGAAGGGGGCAGGATTTTTTTTTGGGGGGGTGCCCCCTCCGCCCCTCCCCCCTCGCGGGGTGGGGCTCAGGTCTCTAAAGGGGGGGAGGGGCTCCCCCCAAACCATGGTGCAAAGGGGGGAGGGGCCTGTGCTACCCCCTCCCCCCCAAAAGGGGGGGCGGCAGGAGCCCCCCCGCGGGGGGAGGGGCCTTGGGGTGCCCCTCCCCCCCTTTCCCCGAGCCTCCTTTTGGGTTTTTGCTCTTTTTTTTTTTTTTGGTTGGTTTTTTTTTGTAAATGATTTTTTTTGTTGTTTTTTTTTTTTTTCTTTTCTTTTCCTCTTTTTTAATTTATACGCGGGGAGGGGGGGGGGGGAGGGGTCGCTTTATTTATTGGGGGGGTCGGGCCGGGGGTCCCCGACTCCCGGGGGGGGGGGGGGGAGAGGGGAGGGGTCTGTGGGAGGGAGGGGGAGGGGTTTTGGTCACCGTGACCCCGGTGACCCCCCCCCCCTTGTCCCCCCCCCCCTTACCCGGTGACCCCTGACCTTTGTGGGGGGAGGGGCGGGTTGTCACCCCCCCCCCCTCGCCCCGCCCCCACCCCCATCATGGTGCTGGGCCCTGCGGCCGCCCCGCCCCTCCCCCCCCACCCCGTGTCCCCCCTCCCCCCCCCCCCCCCTTCCCCTCCCCCCGCCGGGCCCCCGGTGTGTGTGGGGGTGGGGGAGGGGCGGGTGCGCCCCCTCCCCTCCCCTCCCCCCCCCCCCCAGAAGCTATTTTGTACCTGAGATTAAATTAATGGCAAAGCCCGACGGCTTCTTGGGGGAGGGGCGGGGGGGGGGTCCAGGGGAGTGGGGGAGGGGCAGCGAGAGGGACTGGAGGTTGGGGGGAGGGGCAAGAAATTTGGGGGGGGGGGGGGGCTCAGGAAAGTGGTGGGAAGGAATTGGGGGGGGGTTCAGGAAATGGGGGAACAGGAATTTGGGGGGGGGGGCAGGAATTTGGGGGGGGGGGCAGGAATTTGGGGGGGGGTCTCCTGTCCCACACAGCGGGGGAGGGGGGGGACACACCCACGAGCGTCACACGGGGACAGCGTCACCAGGGGGGGCTTTAATGGTGACCCCCAAAAACCCCCAGGGACATTTTGGGGAGGGGGGAGGGGGCTCGAAGTCTTGGGGGGTCGTTCAGGCATCGGGGGGGGCCCCACGTGGATTTTGGGGGGGGGGTCTGTCCCAGCACTGGGGGGTCCATCAGGGTTTTGGGGTCCGTCCAGGGGGTCCGTGAGGCACTGGGGGGGTCTCAGGTGTTTTTGGGGGTCCTTGGGGTGTTTTGGGGGTCCCTGGGGTGTTTTGGGGGTCCCTGGGGTGTTTTTGGGGTTCCATCGGGTGTTTTTGGGGTCCCTGGGGTGTTTTTGGGGTTCCATCGGGTGTTTTGGGGTTCCATTGGGTGTTTTTGGGGGTCCCTGGGGTGTTTTTGGGGGTCCATCGGGTGTTTTTGGGCTCCCTGGGGTGTTTTGGGGGGTCCCTGGGGTGTTTTGGGGTCCCTGGGGTGTTTCTGGGGGTCCCTGGGGTGTTTTGGGGGGTCCGTCGGGTGTTTTGGGGGTCCCTGGGGTGTTTTTGGGGGTCCGTCGGGTGTTTTTGGGCTCCCTGGGGTGTTTTGGGGGGTCCCTGGGGTGTTTTGGGGGTCCCTGGGGTGTTTCTGGGGGTCCCTGGGGTGTTTTTGGGGGTCCGTCGGGTGTTTTTGGGGTCCATGGGGTGTTTTGGGGGTCCCTGGGGTGTTCTGGGGTCCGTCCAGGGGGTCCCTCAGGGGTAGGGGGGCTCCACCTCGATGGACACGATGTGGTGCCCGGGCACCATGGCCAGCCCCAGAACTCGGGGTTCACTGCCCGGGAAGGCGTCTGGAGGGGGAGAAAGGGCTCAGAACCCCCCCCCAAAAAAATAAAACCAACCTAAAAACCCCCATAAAAAAACCCCCAAAGACTCTCACAAAAAAAAAAAAAAAAACTAAAAACCCCCCCAAAAAAACCCCAAACCCTCCTGCTAAAAAAACCCCAAAGACTCCCACAAGTCCCAAAACCTCCAAAAAAACTCCAAACCCCCCCCCCCCAAAAAAAAACCAAACCCCCCCCCCCCCAAAAAAACCCCAAACCCCCCCCCAAAAAACCCAAATCCCCCGGACCTGCGGCCTTGAGGAACTCCTGTGCCGAGCCCAGGATCATCGCACTGCTCTGGCAGTCAGAGCTTGGATATCTTCCCACCCCCCTCAGACCCCCAGGACCCCCCCAGAACTGCCCCAAACCCCCCAGAACCTTTCCCCAGGACCCCCCAGAACCCCCCCAGGACCCCCCCGGACCTGCGGCCTTGAGGAACTCCTGTGCTGAGCCCAGGATCACGTTGCTCTGGCAGTCAGAGCTTGGATATCCTCCCACTCCCCTCAGACCCCCAAAAGCCCCCCAGGACCCCCCAAAACTCCCCAAACCCCCCAAACTCCCCCAAACCTGCGGCCTTGAGGAACTCCTGTGCTGAGCCCAGGATCATCACGCTGCTCTGGCAGTCAGAGCTTGGGAACCCTCCCACCCCCCTCAGACCCCCAGAACCCCCCCAGAACTGCCCCAAACCCCCCAGAACCTTTCCCCAGGACCCCCCAGGACCCCCCCCCCAGGACCCCCCCGGACCTGCGGCCTTGAGGAACTCCTGTGCCGAGCCCAGGATCACGTTGCTCTGGCGGTCCGTGCACAGGAACGCTCCCACCAGGGTCCGCCCGTCCGACATGCGGATGCGGAGGCTGCGGTTCAGCAGCGCCTCCAGCCGCTGCCGCCCCCGGGGGGGCCCCGCGACCCCCGCCCCGGGCTGCTGGGGGAGGGGGGGGGGGGGGAAACGGCTGAGACCCCCCCCCCGAGCCGCGGGGATGGGGCCGGGAAGGACTGCGGGGACCCCGGCCCCAAAAAACCCCACCCGTGTCCATGTGCCCCCCCCCCCAGACATCATCCCCCAGCCCCAAAAAACCCACCCCGTGTCCCTGTGGCACCCCAAACATCCCCCAGACCCAAAAAACCCACCCCGTGTCCCTGTGCCCCCCCAAAAATCCCCCAGCCCCAAAAAACCCACCCCGTGTCCCTGTGCCCCCCCAGACATCATCCCCCAGCCCCAAAAAACCCACCCCGTGTCCATGTGGCACCCCCAAACATCCCCCAGCCCCAAAATATTCCCCAGCCCCAATGGCCCCCCCCAAACCTCCCCTCAGTCCCTATGACCCCCCCCCAAATTTCCCCCAGACCCAATGCCCCCCCCCCCCAGCCAAAACTGGGCCCCCAAACCTCCCCAGCCCCAAAATATTCCCCAGCCCCAATGGCCCCCCCAGAACACCCCGCAGCCCCCCCCCAGACGCCCCCACAACCCCCTCACGGCCCTACCGAGCCCCCCTGCCCCACTGGGACCCCCCCCCACAGCACCGCCAGCCCTCAGAGCTCCCCGAGTCTCCCCTCAGGACCCCCGCACCGCCTCTCACGAGCTCCTGATGCCCCCCAGGATCCATAGGGCAGCCGTGCCCCCCCCCCGGTCCCTCAGACCCCCAAATTCCCCCCAGATTCCCCTGCAGACCCCCCCACGCCCCCCACTCACGGCCGGGCCACCCCCCGCCTCCTCCGGCGGATCCGCCATGATGGCGCCGCTTCCCGGCAGCCCTGGCGCGGCCCAGGGGGCGGAGCTACGAACTACAACTCCCGGCGTGCATCGCGCGCCGTGCGGCACCGACAGCGGGTACCGAGGCGGTGACTACATTTCCCAGCATGCGCCGCGCGCTATTACAATAAAAGCAAGGACTACGTTTCCCAGCGCGCCCCGCGGCGCGTAGCGCCGGGATTTCCGGCGGCGTTGCCATGGCGACGGGCGGCGCGGGCTCGGCGGCGACCCCGGGCCCGGCCGGAGTGGCCCCGAGGTGCGGGGGGGGCTCTGAGGGGCCGGGGCGGGGCTCAGGGGGGGCCTGGGGGGAGCTCTGGGGGTCGTGGGGGTGTCCGGGGGTCCCGTTTTTGGGGGGGGTCTCCCCTCCGTGACCCCCCCCCCCCAACCCAGGCGCAGCCCCTCCTGCAGGCCGCGTGTAATGACGTCACCCCAGAGGGGGGTCGGGGTCCCCGACCCCTCCCCTCCCCCCCAGTTAGGGGCTCAGGCCCCCCCCCCCCCCCTTTGGGGGTCACCAGGACCCCCCCAGTTTTGGGGGTCCCCCATCGATTTCGGGGTCCCCGGGGGATCCCCCCCGATTTTGGGGGCCAGTTGTGACTTTTTGGAGCCCGAATAAATCGGATTTTGTCCAAACAAGGCGCGGCGGAGCTTGGGGGAGGGGACAACGCCGGGTGACAATGGGGGGGTCACCAGCGGTCCGTGACACCTGTCGGTCTGTCTGTCCGTGCCACCTGTGTCTGTCTGTCCGTGCCACCTGTCTGTGTCTGTCTGTCCGTGTCACCTGTCTGTGTATCTGTGTCACCTGTCCCTGTGTCTGTCCGTGTCACCTGTCTGTGTATCTGTGTCACCTGTCCCTGTGTCTGTCCGTGTCACCTGTCTGTCTGTCTGTCTGTCCGTGTCACCTGTCTGTCTGTCCGTGCCACCTGTCTGTGTATCTGTCCGTGCCACCTGTCTGTCTGTCTGTCCGTGTCACCTGTGTCTGTGTGTCCGTGCCACCTGTCTGTGTTTGTCTGTCCGTGCCACCTGTCTGTGTGTCCGTGTCAGCTGTCTGTGTGTCTGTCTGTCTGTGTCACCTGTCTGGCTGTCCATGTTACCTGTCCCTGTGTCTGTCTATCTGTGTCACCTGTCCCTGTGTCTGTCTATCTGTGTCACCTGTCTCTGTGTCTGTCTGTGTCACCTGTCCCTGTCCAGCTGTCCATGTCCCCTGTCCCCGTCCCTGTCCCTGTCCCCATCCCCTGTCCCTGTCCCCATCCCCTGTCCCTGTCCCCATCCCTGTCCCTGTCCCCGTCCCCATCCCCTGTCCCCGTCCCTGTCCCCTGTCCCCATCCCCTGTCCCTGTCCCCATCCCCTGTCCCTGTCCCCATCCCTGTCCCTGTCCCCATCCCCTGTCCCTGTCCCCTGTCCCTGTCCCCTGTACCCATCTCCTGCCCCTGTCCCTGTCCCCTGTCCCTGTCCCTGTCCCCATCCCTGTCCCCTGTCCCCATCCCTGTCCCCACCTGACCTGGTGACACCGCGGTGCCACCACGTGGGACAGTGCCACCCTCCTGGGGGGTGTGACAGTGACGGTGACACGGGGGTGGCCTCGGGGCTGTGAGGAGCACCAGAGCCACCAAAGAGAGGGAAAAGGGGCAAAAAGGAGCAAAACGCCCCAAAAATGGCCCTGGGCAGGGGCTCGGGGGGACAAAAGCCACAAACAGCCCCAAAAATGTTGTCACATCTGGGATTTGGGGGTCCTGGGGGTGTCACACGAGGGTTGGGGACATTTGGGGGTCCTGGGGGTGCCACACGAGGTTTTTGGGGGGAGAATTTGGGGGGATTTGTGAGGATTTTGGGGTTCTTGTGATGTCACACAAGGATCTGGGGAGAATTCGGGGTTCTTGTGGTGTCACACGAGGTTTTGGGTGGATTTTGGGGGGATTTGGGGGTTCTGGGGGTGTCACACAAGAATTTGCAGAGATTTGGGGGTTCTTGAGATGCCACCTTGGGGGTTTGGGGAGTATTTTGGGGTTCTCATGGCGTCACACGAGGTTTTGGGGGGAATTTGTGAGAATTTGGGATTCTTGTGGTGTCACATGAAGTTTTGGAGAGAATTTGTGGGGATTTGGGGGTTCTGGGGGTGTCACATGAAATTTTGGGTGGATTTTGGGGGAATTTGGGGGTTCTGGAGGTGTGACATGAAGTTCTGGGGGGATTTGGGGGGATTTGGGGTTCTGGGGGTGTCACATGAAGTTTTGGGTGGATTTGGGGGGGATTTGGGGGTTTCTGGTGCTGAGTGACAACAACCAGGAGCAGCTTTTGGGTAAAAAAAAAACCCAAATAGGGTAAAACCCCCAAACCTGGAGTGGTTTTTACCCCATTTCCCATCATTTTGGGGTAAAATCAGCTGCTGGGGGGTTCAATCTGCTGCCCCAAGGTACCAACCCCAGAGTTTTGGGGCAAAAAAGGCCCCAAAAAGGGAGGGGAAGGAAAAAAAAAAGCAGCAAACTCCACCAGTGGGGGAGGGGCAGGCACAGCCTGGGGCTTTTGGGGTGATTTTGGAGCATTTTGGGCAACTTCACCCCCTAAAAACCATCCCTGAGGACAAACTCACCCATTTCACCTCTGAGTTTTTCTTTGGGGGAGGATCTGGGGGAACTTTAAACCCTTTTTTCTCCCCTTTTTAATATCTTCTTTCTCCTTTTTCAATTCCCCCCCTTTTTTTTCCAATATTTTTTCTTTTTTCATCCCTTTTTTAATCCCCTTTTCCTAATTTCCCCATTTCTTTAAAACTTTCTTCTCTTTTTTGAATCTTTCCCCATCTCTTCAACTCTTTCCAAATATTTTTTTTTTAATCTTGACCACTTTTAAAATATTTTCCCCCTTTCTAAAGTATTTTTCCTGTTTTAAGTACTTTTCCCTCTTTTGAATCTTTTTTCCATTTTTTTACTCCCCTCTTTAATACTTTTCTCTTTCTTTCACTTTTCCCCTTCTTTCCATCCATTTTCCCTTTTGTTCTTCCCCTTTTTCAGACTTTGACTTTTAAAAATAATTTTCCCTTTTTATCCTTTTTTCCTTCTTCAATGTTTTTCCTTTTTAATATTTCTCCATTTTTTAATTATTCTTAGTAACTTTTGTTCCTTTTTGAATATTTTTCTCAATTTCAACATTTTAAAACTTTCATCCTTTTAAATATTTTGCCACTTTCACCCTTTTTGAGTAGTTTTTTCCTTTTTCAAAATTTTCCCTTTATAATTTCTTCCCTTTCCCATCTTTTTACCTTCCCCCATCCTTTTCCAATCTTCTTCCCTTTCCCAATCTTTTAAAAAATATTTTTTCTTTCAACTTTTTCTCTTTTCTAACCATTTGTCTCTTTCTCAGCATTTTTCTTTTTTCATCTTTTAAAATTCTTCTTGGTTTTCCACTATTTTTTATTCTTTTTCAATTTTTTCCCTTTTCCAATCTTTTCCCCCTTTTCAATCCTTTTTCCCTTTTGCAATTTTCCCCCTTTTAAATCTTTTTCCTTTTCCAATATTTTTCCCTTTTTAATTTTTCCCCTTTTCAATCTTTTTATTCCTTTTCAATCTTTTTTATTCCTTCTCAATCTTTCCCAACCTTTTTTAATCCCACCTCCATCTTTCCAACCCCTTCCTCAACCTTTTTTTTAATCCTTATAAACCCCCCCTCTTTTTTTTGTTCTTCCTCCCTGCAGTCTTAAAGAAACTCCAAAAAAAGAAAAAAAAAAAAAAAAAAAGCCAAAAAGAAAAAAAAAAAACCAACAACCCCAAAACCCAACCCACCAAACCACTCCCTTCCCAAGTATTTCAAAGTCGAGGAGGGAGGGAGAAAGAACAAAAAAAAAAAAAATTTGCTTTTTAATTTTTTTTTTTAAGTGCGTGCTTAAAATCACCGAGGGAGGGGGGAGGAATGGGCGAAAAAGGGGGGGGAAAGGGTAAAAAATCCTTTAAAAAAATGAAAAGGGAAGCGTGACGAGTATGGAACTAGTTAACCTTTAACAATTTATGCTGATGTCACACTGAGCATGAGTACTGATTAATCCCCCCCCGAAATATTTTTATGGGAGTGAGGAGGGGGGGGGGGGGAAAGAATAAGGAGAAAGAGAAGAAAAAAAAAAAAAAAGGCAGAAAAAAAAAAAAAAAAAGAAATAATTTACCGCAGCCATCTTTGTTTTATGCAGAAAAATCTCCGGCTTCGGGTCCCCCCCGGCTGGGGCCACACAAATATTTGTCCCTCGCCGAGCCGGGATCTGCGGGAGGGGGAAAAAGCAAAAAAATATCATTAATGAGGCCCCAAAACCGACCAAAAATACCCTAAAATGAGCAGGATGAGGATTATTCGCCTGCTCGGGCTGTAGCGGCGAAGGCTGGGGGGGGTGGGGTGGGGGGAGCTTTGGGATTCATTATTTTTGAGGGGTTTTGTGCTTTTTGATTTTTATTTTTTTTGGGGTGTTTTTAAGGATTTTTCGTGGGTTTCGTTTTTAATTTTTTAATTTTTTTTTTTTTACCTCGTGCGGTTGTTTTTTAAGGTTTTTTGGCGCTTTTTTTTTTTTTTTGGATGTTGATTTTTACCCTTTTCAGCCCTTTCTGTTTTTTGTTTATTTTTAACATTTTTTTTCCATTCCCTTCCCTTTTTAAATATTAATGTTCATTTTTGACTCTCCTCCTTTGCCATATCAATTTTAAGCTTGATTCCCCCCTTTTTCTTCCTATTCCTTCCCCATTTTAAATTTTAATGTCGATTTTTACCCCTTTTTGCCTCTCCTTCCTGCCCTTTTCCATTTTTCCACCCCACTTTTTCATTTCACCGTTCCTTTCCCCTCCAATTTAACTCCTTTTCAATTCTCCCCTTTATTTCCTTCATTCTTTCCCTGAACGCTTCCCTTTCCTCCTTTTTTTTTTTTCTTTCTTAAATATTAATTTTAATTTTTTTTCTCAATTCCCCTCCCCCTTTCGCGGGTTGGGTTTTGTCGCTTTTTTGTGTGTTTTTAAGGCTTTTTTCGCCTCTTTTTCCCCCTCCTTCCTCCCCTAAGGTGCGTGTGGGGCAACTTTAAAAAAAAACCCTCATTCGGCCATTTTGCGCTTTTTTTTTTTTTCCCCTCACGAAGGTGGGGGGGGCACCACCCCCCCCATTTTCCCTCATTTTTAACCCCTCCCTCCTCCATATTTTTTATACGCCTTTCCCCCTTTCCCCCCCCCCCCCCTTACCGGGGTGTGTGTTTTTTTTTTTTTTTTTTTTTTTCTCTTCTTCTTTTTTTTTTTTTTTTTTTTTTTTCCTTGTGTGTGTTGAGTGTAGGGGGGGGGGTTTATTTTAAAATTACACCCGGGGCGGCCATTTTCGCTGCCGGCGCCGTCCCGCCGCCCGCCGCCTCCCGCGCCCTGAGGCGATTTTAACCGATCCGGGCGTTTTTCAACCCATCGCCGCCGCCCCCCCCGCGCCCCCCGCGCGGCCCCGCCGGGCCCGGCCCGGGGGGGGTCGCCCCGTCCCGCCCCCTCCCCACTTTCCCCTCACACCGAGCCCCCCCCCCCCCCACCCTCAGCGGCGGGGGCGGTTTGGGGCGGTGGGAGCGGCGCACGCCGAGGGTCCCCCCGGCCCCCCCGCCCCTCACCCGGCCATGGCGTCCCCGCTGAGGGAGGACGAGGAGGAGGAGGAGGAGATGGCGGTGTCCGAGGGGGACGAGGAGGACGACGACGAGGAGGACGACGAGGAAGAGGAGGAGGAAGACGCCGCCGCCGCCGCCGCTGCTGCCGCGCTCTTGGCCGGGCACCGAGGGCCCCCCGACATCTTCGCCGGGCCGGCCCCGGCTCCGCTCCCGCCGCCGCCGCCGCCGCCCCCCGCGCCCGCCGCGCCCGGGCCGCCGGAGGCGCCCGCAGGTACCGCCGGGACCCCCTCGAGTGACCACCCCGAGCCCCTCAGAGCTTCCCCGAGTGACCACCCCGAGCCCCTCAGAGATTCCCGCAGGTACCGCCGGGACCCCCTCGAGTGACCACCCCGAGCCCCTCAGAGCTTCCCCGAGTGACCACCCCAAGCCCCTCAGAGCTTCCCCGAGTGACCACCCCGAGCCCCTCAGAGCTTCCCCGAGTGACCACCCCAAGCCCCTCAGAGATTCCCGGAGGTACCGCCGGGACCCCCTCGAGTGACCACCCCGAGCCCCTCAGAGATTCCCGGAGGTACCGCCGGGACCCCCCCGAGTGACCACCCCGAGCCCCTCAGAGCTTAGCGGAGGAATCGCCGGGACCCCCCGAGTGACCACCCCGAGCCCCTCAGAGCTTCCCCGAGTGACCACCCCGAGCCCCTCAGAGATTCCCGCAGTTACAGGAACCCCCTTAGCCCCTCAGAGCTTAGCGGAGGAATTGCCTGGACCCCTCAGAGCTCCCCCCAGATCCCCTCAGAGCTTCCCGGAGGTACCGCTGAGACCCCCGAGTGACCCCCCGAACCCCTCAGAGATTCCCGCAGTTACCGGAACCCCCTGAGCCCCTCAGCGCTTCCCGGGGGTACCGGGACCCCCCAAGGGTTCCCCCGAGCTCATCGCCGCTGGAGCTCCTCAGCGCTTCCCGGGGCCGCCCCCCGAGCTCCCCCTTCCCGCTCCCTCAGCGCTTCCCGGAGGCGCCCGCAGGTACCGAGACCCCCCCCCCGATCCTCACCTGTCCCCTCAGCTCTTCCCGGAGCTTCCCGCAAGTACCGGGACCCCCGAGACCCCCGGTCTGCCCCCAGTCCCTCAGAGCTTCCCGGGGCCGCCCACAGATACCGAGGCTCCCCGAGCCCCACTGTCCCCTCAGCGCTTCCCGCCGGTACCGGAGACCCCCGAGCCCCTTCTCCGGTCCCCTCAGCGCTTCCCGCCGGTACCGGAGACCCCCGAGCCCCTTCTCCGGTCCCCTCAGCGCTTCCCGCAGGTACCGGAGACCCCCGAGCCCCTTCTCCGGTCCCCTCAGCGCTTCCCGCAGGTACCAGAGACCCCCGAGCCCCTTCTCCGGTCCCCTCAGCGCTTCCCGCAGGTACCGGAGACCCCCGAGCCCCTTCTCCGGTCCCCTCAGCGCTTCCCGCAGGTACCGGAGACCCCCGAGCCCCTTCTCCGGTCCCCTCAGCGCTTCCCGCAGGTACCGGAGACCCCCGAGCCCCTTCTCCGGTCCCCTCAGCGCTTCCCGCCGGTACCGGGACCCCCTTGAGCCCCAGTTTTCCCTCAGCGCTTCCCGCCGCACCGGGGGTGGGCTGTGAGGGGAGGGAGGTGTTTGTAAACAAGCGCGAGTGTCACCGCGAGTGTCACCGTGCGGCCACCCGTGTGTGGGGACACCTCCCGCCGCACACCGGGCCTGAGGGGACACGGTGGTGGCAGGAGCCCGGCCGTGGGGTGACAGGGGCTGGATGTGCCCTGCCAGGACCCAAAGTGGGAGCTGACCCCATCATGTGGGGTGACAGGGGCTGGATGTGCCCTGCCAGGACCCAAAGTGGGAGCTGACCCCAGCATGTGGGGTGATGGGGGCCAGCAGTGCCCTGCCAGGACCCACAGTGGGTGTTGAACCCCACAGTGAGGATGACAGGGCCTGTTGTGACCCTGCCAGGACCCACAGTGGGTGTTGAACCCCACAGTGAGGATGACAGGGCCTGTTGTGACCCTGCCAGGACCCACAGTGGGTGTTGAACCCCACAGTGAGGATGACAGGGCCTGTTGTGACCCTGCCAGGACCCACAGTGGGTGTTGAACCCCACAGTGAGGATGACAGGGCCTGTTGTGACCCTGCCAGGACCCACAGTGGGTGCTGAACCCCACAGTGAGGATGACAGGGCCTGTTGTGTCCCTGCCAGGACCCAAAGTGGGAGCTGACCCCATCATGTGGGGTGACAGGGGCTAGCTGTCCCCTGCCAGGACCCAAAGTGGTCCCACAGCGAGGATGACAGGGCCTGTTGTGACCCTGCCAGGACCCACAGTGGGTGCTGACCCCATCATGTGGGGTGACGGGTGTTGCTGTGCATCTGACAGGACCCAGAGTGGCTGTTTGCGGGGTGTTGGGGGCTGTAGGTACCTGACAGGACCCAAGGTGGTTGTGGCACCCCACATTTTAGGGTGATGGGGGCTGTAGGTACCTGACAGGACCCAGGTTGGCTGTTGCACCCCGTTTTGAGGTGTTTGGGGGTTGTTTCTCCCCTTCCAGGACCCTGAATGGGTCGTTTTACCCCATACTGAGGTGTTTGGGGGCTGGTTCTCCCCTTCCAGGACCCGAATCAGCTGTTTCACCCCATTTTGAGGTGTTTGGGGGCTGTTTCTCTCCTTCCAGGACCCAAATCGGTTGTTTCACCCCGTTTTGAGGTGTTTGGGGGCTGTTTCTCCCCTTCCAGGACCCAAATCGGTTGTTTCACCCCATTTTGAGGTGTTTGGGGGCTGTTTCTCCCCTCCCAGGACCCTGAATGGGTTATTTCACCCCGTTTTGAGGTGTTTGGGGGCTGTTTCTCCCCTTCCAGGACCCAAATCGGTTGTTTCACCCCGTTTTGAGGTGTTTGGGGGCTGTTTCTCCCCTTCCAGGACCCTGAATGGGTTGTTTCACCCCGTTTTGAGGTGTTTGGGGGCTGTTTCTCCCCTCCCAGGACCCTGAATGGGTTATTTCACCCCGTTTTGAGGTGTTTGGGTGCCCATGGCCGCAGGTGTCACCGTTGTCCCCTCCAGGACGGAGCCGCTGTCCCCAGGACCCGTGCTGGGAGCCCCTTCCATGGGATTTTATTGCTTTATTGCATTTTATTGTATTTTATCAGGATTTCTTTTATTTCCCAACCACCACCTCTCGGTGTTGGCGACTCAGCTGAGCCCCCACCCCAAATTCCAGCCCCGTGGGGGGGTTTGGTGCCTCCATCCCTTCACCTGACAACTCCTCCTGCGGGTGGTAAATGGGGAAAAAAGAGCATTTAGCACCAAAAGTCCCATTTTTCACACCCTCATTCCCAGTGTGGGGGTTCAAACGCCTTTACTGGTGGTTTTCCATCAGGTGGAGCACTAAAATTGACCCTTTTTGTCCAAAATTAAGAGGGTTTTTTTTTCCCCTTCTGAATTAAATCTGTTGGATTTTTTTTTTTTTCATTGGCCTCAAACTGATGAGGGAAAAAGGAATCTCAAAGCCTGGAGGAGTCAGTTTGGTTAAAAAATCAGCTTTAAAGTGAAGCCACTTGCTTTGAAAGGGCTCAGAAGTGGATAAATTCAGATTTTAGAAGCTTTATTTTTTCCCAAAAAGGTTAGAAATGAGTACATTTGGGGGTTACTTCCCCCTTTTCCCCAAAAAAATGCTTAGAAATGGGTTAAATCTGGGCTTTGGAACCTTTTCCTTGGCCCTGAAGTGCCCAGAAGTTGGTAGGTTTGTATTTTAGTTTCCTTTTTTTTTTGCCCCCAAATGCTTAGAAATGGGTAAATGTGGATTTGGGAGCTCCCAAGAATGAGTAAATTCAGCTTTTAGAACAATTTGTGTTTCTGGAAAAGCTTAGAACTGGATAATTTTGGAATTCAAACTCCTGCTTTTTCCCAGAATTGTTCAAAAACGAGTAAATTTGGGAGTTTTCCCCCACGGTGCTTAAGACTTGGTACATCTGGCTGACAGAGCTCACAAAAATGCTCAAAATGGGGCAAATTTGGATTTTAACCCCCTCCAAAACGCTCAGAAATGGGTGCACACTGATTTTAGAGCTCCCTCTTCCGCAGAAAAGCTCAGGAATGAATAAATTTGGATTTTAACCTCCCTTTTTTTCCCCCCAAACCCCTCAGAAATGGGCAAATCTCACCTTCCGCTGCTTCCCCGACCCTTTCCTTTGGCTTTTTCTGCACTTTTTGGCCAATTCCTGAATTATTTTTCCTCAGATATCCCATGTGGGACACACAGACACCCCCAAGCCAGCCCTAAATTCGCTTTTTAAAACTTTTCCCCCACCCCCAACCACCCCAAATCCCCATTTTTACCCTTTTTCCTCCCCCAAACACCCCCAATCCCCATTTTTTATCCTTTTCCCTCTCAGAACATCCCTAATCCCCATTTTTTCCCCACTTTTTCCTCCCCCTAACCCCCCAAATCCCTATTTTTATTAACATTTCTCCCCCTCGAGCAGAAGTTTTGCCCATTTTTAACCTTTTTCACCCCGGATCAGCAGCAGCCTGGCCTCTCTCCCCGCATTTGAGGTGAAATAACACTTTTTCCCCATTTTCCCAGCGGGAAGCCAACTCCTCCTCCTGCTCCACAGCTGAAACTTGTTGGTTTGGGTTTTTTTTTTTTTAATCCTTTTTTCCCGATTTTTGCCGTTTTCAGCCCATCCCAGCAGAGAACAATGGCGAGGCCGCGGCAGCTCCGCAGCCGGGCTGGGGTGGGGGGAGCACCCAAACCGACCGGATTTTCCCTTAAAAAAAAAAAAACCCAAAAACAACACCCCGAAAATCAAACTTAAACTTGAGATTTTCCACACTTGGCACCAAGTTCCTGAGCAAAGGCCTGGCTGGCTGCTCCAGCGCCAGGAGCAGCAGGAAAACTGGGGCGAAACACCCCAAAAAAAAGCCCAAATCGGGGATTTCTGCAGCGTGGGGGAAGCGGCGCCTCACTCCCCGCTGTGCCTCTTCCCCCAGTTTTTCCCTTTTCCCCCCATTTTGGAGCTCCCCTCCCTCTTTCTTTGTTCCAACTCCTTCCTCCCCTTTGCCGGAATCACTCCCCCTTTTTTTTTTTTTTTTTCTTTTTTTTTTTTTTTTTTTTTTTATTGTGGTTTTTGCTACATTTTTTCCATTTTTCCACCTCTCCCCCCCTTTCCTTTCACCGTTTCATTTGCAATTTCCACCATTTTCCCCTCATTTCTCTCTCCCCTCATCCACTCAGGAGGGGGTTTCGCTTTAGGATCGCGGCCCCCCCCTTCCCCGGGTGGGGGTTTTTTGGTGTTTTTTCGGTTTTTTTCCCCTTTTTCTCGAGGTGCGGGGAGTGGGAGCGTCACGTGTGTGGAAAATTCTGGTTGATGCTTTGCCAACGCGCCCCGGCTCCCCGCGCATGTCCGATGGGGCCGGGGGGGGTTGGATTTGGGGGGTGAAAAGGGGGGAAAACACCCCAAAAATGGCAGGATCGGGCCCGCAGGGGCTCGGCCCCATCCCCGCCAGCGGCCGCGTGTCCCCGGCAACACCCCCAGGTGATGGTTTGGGGCGAAAAACCAGCGAAAAGGGGAATTTGGAAAGCGAGGAGCGGCGCGGGGGGTGGGGTGGGGTGGGGGGGGAACAAGGCGGGCTGGGCCTCGGCGCTGCCGCCATGGTAAAAAACGGGCGGAAAAAGGCAGGTTTTGGGGTTTTCGCCCCCGCGGGCTCGGCGCTGCCGGTGGTCCCGGCGCCCGGCCCGGCCGCCCGGGGCTGGCAGGCGGCGGTGCCAAGGGATTAGGCTGGAATGTGACCCCGGCGGCGCCGGGTGTTGCTTCCTGTCCCCTCGCCAGCCTTGGCACCCGCTGTCACCCCCCCCCCCCGTGTGCGCGTGTGTGTGTGTGTGTCCCCCTGGCTCCCCTGGGGACACCCTGGCGGTGATTTACGGGTGACAGCGCGGGGGACCCGCGGGGGACAGGCACGCGTCGGGCGGGGGCCGTGCCAGCGGCTGGCAGATGTGACACCTCTCTGTCGCCGGCGTCACCCCGGGCGGCTGCCAGAGCGGCGGGGACAGCCGGGGCCGTGACACGGATGCGGTGTCACCGCCCCGGGGACAACGGGCCGCGGGAATGCGCGGTGGCCCCTGTCACCCGGGGATGCCGGTGGCCCTCGGCCAAGGGCTGGGGAAATCCTCTGCTGGCGGTTGGTCACCGTCACCGTGACACCGGTGTCCCCATGTGAGGGGTTGGGGAATCCTCTGCTGGCGGCTGGTGACACCGCTGTCCCCAGAGTGAGAGCTGGGGATTGCTCTGACACCATTTGGTCACTGTCACCGTGTCACCAGTGCTTGGTCAGTGTCACTGTTGTCCCCTGAGAGCTGGGGATTGCTCTGCCATCGTTTGGTCACTGTCACCAGTCAGTGTCACGGTGTCACTGTTGTCCCCTGAGAGCTGGGGATTGCTCTGCCATCGGTTGGTCACTGTCACCAGTCAGTGTCACGGTGTCACTGCTGTCCCCTGAGAGCTGGGGATTGCTCTGCCATCGTTTGGTCACTGTCACGGTGTCACCAGTGCTTGGTCATTGTCATGGTGACACTGCTGTCCCTACGTGAGGGTCGGGGAATCCGTTTGGTCAGTGTCACGGTGTCACTGCTGTCCCCTGAGAGCTGGGGATTGCTCTGCCATCGTTTGGTCACTGTCACTTTGTCACCGGTGTTTGGTCAGTGTCAAGGTGACACTGCTGTCCCTACGTGAGGGTTGGGGAATCCTCTGCCATCATTTGGTCACTGTCACCGTGTCACCGGTGTTCGGTCACTGTCACGGTGACACTGCTGTCCCCTGAGCCATTTGGGAATCCTCTGCCATCCATCAGTCACTGTCATGGTGACACTGCTGTCCCCACGTGAGAGGTGGGGAATCCTCTGCCATCAGTTGGTCACTGTCACCGTGTCACCAGTGCTTGGTCATTGTCAAGGTGACACTGCTGTCCCCTGAGAGCTGGGGAATCCTCTGCCGTCGTTTGGTCACTGTCACGGTGTCACCGGTGTTTGGTCACTGTCACGGTGACACCAGTGCTTGGTCATTGTCAAGGTGACACTGCTGTCCCCACGTGAGGGTCGGGGAATCCTCTGCCATCGTTTGGTCACTGTCACGGTGACACTGCTGTCCCCTGGGCTGAGCCATTTGGGAATCCTCTGCCATCCATCAGTCACTGTCGCGGTGACACCGCTGTCCCTACGTGAGGGTTGGGGAATCCTCTGCTGTCATTTGGTCACTGTCACTGTGTCACCAGTGTTTGGTCACTGTCACCGTGTCACCGGTGCTTGGTCACTGTCATGGTGACACCGCTGTCCCCAAGTGAGGGCTGGGGAATCCTCTGCCGTCATTTGGTCACTGTCACGGTGTCACCAGTGCTTGGTCACTGTGATGGTGGCACTGCTGTCCCCTGTCCCTGTCCCCATTCTATCCCCATCCTGTCCCCATCCCCATCCTGCCCCTGTCCCCATCCCTGTCCCCGTCCTGTCCCTGTCCCCATCCCTGTCCCCGTCCTGTCCCTGTCCCCATTCTATCCCCATCCTGTCCTTGTCCCTGTCCCCATCTCTGTCCCCATCCTGTCCCCATCCTGTCCCCACGGCTGATGCCACCGTGTCCCCACAGATGGGGACGAGGAGCTGCTGCGGGGCCTCGAGGGGGCCCTGGGGGTGAAGAAGAAGAAAAGAGGCCCCCGGAAACAGAAGGAAAACAAACCCGGAAAACCCCGGAAACGGAAAAAACTGGTGAGTGCTCCTGGGCTCAGGGACAGGTGACGGGGTCTGGGGACAGTGGGTGGGGACAGGTGACAGGGTCTGGGAACAATGATGGCATCTGGGGACAGGTGACAGGGTCTGGGGACAGGTGACAGGGTCTGGGGACGGGTGACAGGGTCTGGGGGCAGGTGATGGGTTGGGGGTGCCTGATGGGGGTCTCTGATGGGGTTCTGAGGGTGCCTGACAGGGTCCTGGTGTGACTGAGGGGGGCTCTCAGGATCACTGGCAGTTTTGGGGTGTTTTTGGGGTGGTTTTGGAGTAGTTTTGGGGGGCCCAGGTGAGCGAGGATGAGCTGGAGTCAAAGAGGTTTGAGTACCCCTGCGAGGAGTACCAGGAGTGGTTCAGGGGGTCCTGCTGTGGTTCAGGGGTCTCGGGGTGACTGAGGGGGGCTCTCAGGGTGACTGAGGGGGATGTTTTCAGGGTCGCTAACAGTTTTGGGGTGTTTTTGGGGTGCCCAGGTGAGCGAGGATGAGCTGGAGTCAGAGAGGGACGAGTACCCCCGCGAGGAGTACCTGGAGTGGTTCAGGGGGTCCTGCTGTGGTTCAGGGGTCTCGGGGTGACTGAGGGGGATGTTTTCAGGGTCGCTGACAGTTTTGGGGTGTTTTTGGGATGTTTTTGGGGTGCCCAGGTGAGCGAGGATGAGCTGGAGTCAAAGAGGTTTGAGTACCCCTGCGAGGAGTACCGGGAGTGGTTCAGGGGGTCCTGCTGTGGTTCAGGGGTCTCGGGGTGACCGAGGGGGGCTCTCAGGGTGACTGAGGGGGATGTTTTCAGGGTTGCTGACAGTTTTATGGTGTTTTTGGGATGTTTTTGGGGTGCCCAGGTGAGCGAGGATGAGCTGGAGTCAGAGAGGGACGAGTACCCCCGCGAGGAGTACCTGGAGTGGTTCAGGGGGTCCTGCTGTGGTTCAGGGGTCTCGGGGTGACTGAGGGGGGCTCTCAGGATCACTGACAGATTTGGGATGTTTTTGGGGTGTTTTTGGGGTGCCCAGGTGAGCGAGGATGAGCTGGAGTCAAAGAGGTTTGAGTACCCCTGCGAGGAGTACCGGGAGTGGTTCAGGGGGTCCTGCTGTGGTTCAGGGGTCTCGGGGTGACCGAGGGGGGCTCTCAGGGTGACTGAGGGGGATGTTTTCAGGGTTGCTGACAGTTTTATGGTGTTTTTGGGATGTTTTTGGGGTGCCCAGGTGAGCGAGGATGAGCTGGAGTCAGAGAGGGATGAGTACCCCCGCGAGGAGTACCGGGAGAAGTCGGAGAGCGGCGGCAGCGACTCGGGCGGGGCGGCGCGGAAGCGGCGGCGGAAGCACCGCGAGAAGAAGGAGAAGAAAACCAAGAGGCGGAAAAAGGCCGATGATGAGGGGGGGCAGAAGGTCAAGGTACGGCCTGGGGGGGCACCCCGGGGTGGGGGGCACTGGGGATCCCTCGGTCCTGCCCTGTGCGGGGAACTGGGGGTTCTGGGGGGGGTTCCCAGCACCTGTGTGGGGTCCTTGTGGGGGTCCTGATACCTGTGGGGGGTTCTCATGGGGATTCCATCACTGTGCGGGGTCCTCATGGGGGTCCCATCACCTGTGGGGGGTCCTCATGGGGGTCCCGATACCTGTGGAGGGGTTCTGTCACTGTATGTGGGGGTCCCAACACCTGTGTGGGGTTCTGTGGGGGTCCCAGCACCTGTGGGGGGTTCTGGCACTGTGTGGGGTCCTCATGGGGGTCCCAACACCTGTGTGGGGTTCTGTGGGGGTCCTAGCACCTGTGGAGGGGTTCTGGCACTGTGTGGGGTCCTCATGGGGGTCCCATCACCTGTGGGGGGTCCTCATGGGGGTCCCAACACCCGTGGGGGGTTCTGTGGGCATTCTGTCACTGTGTGGTGTTTTCATGGGGGTCCCGACACCTTTTGGGGGTTCTGTCACTGTGTGGGGTCCCAGGGGGGTCCCATCACCTGTGTAGGTGCCCACGGGGGGGTCCCATCTCCCCTCTGGTCCTCGTGGGGGTCCCATCACCCACGTTGGGTCCTTCAGGGGTCCCGACAGGTGACGTGTTTCCTTCTCCTCCTCTCTGTTCCTGTTGCTGGTGTTTCTCCCCATCCTGGTGTCCCCCCGTGTCCCCCCGGTGTCCCCTGGTGTCCCCCCGTGTCCCCTGGTGTCCCCCTGGTGTCCCCCCGTGTCCCCCTGGTGTCCCCCCGTGCCCCCCGGTGTCCCCAGCAGGCAGTGGAGCAGAACTCCTCGGCGCAGCTGCTGGGGGCCTGGGGGCTGGAGGACGTGGACCACGTGTTCACCGAGGAGGATTATCACACCCTCACCAACTACAAGGCCTTCAGCCAGTTCATGAGGTGGGGCTGGGGGCACCCCGGGGGTCCCTCTGGGTGTTTGGGGGGCACCTTGGGGGTCCTGAGGGTCCCTCTGGGTGTTTAGGGGGCACCTCGGGGGTCCTGAGGGTCCCTTTGGGTGTTTGGGGGGCACCTTGGGGGTCCTGGGGGTCCCTCTGGATGTTTGGGGACACTTTAGGATTTTGGGAGGGTCCTTTTGGGTCACCCCAGGGTCTGGGGGTGCCCCTGGGTGCTGGGAGACACTTTAGGGACCTGGGCGGGGGACACCTGATGGTCCTGAGTGACCCCAGGGCTGTCCTGGGATCCTGAGTGACCCCAGGGATCCTGAGTGACCACAGGGGTCCTGAGTGACCCCAGGGCTGTCCTGGGATCCTGAGTGACCCCAGGGATCCTGAGTGACCACAGGGGTCCTGAGTGACCACAGGGGTCCTGAGTGACCCAGGGCCACCCCTGGATCCTGAGTGACCCCAGGGATCCTGAGTGACCCCAGGGCTGTCCCGGGATCCTGAGTGACCCCAGGGATCCTGAGTGACCCCAGGGCTCCTGAGTGACCACTGAGCCACCCCTGGATCCTGAGTGACCCTGGGCCATCCCAGGCCGCTCTGTGGCCATCAGGCCACTCCGGAAGGGCCAGAGCCCTGCCCTCCCTGCTGACCCCAACACCCCCCACCCCTTTGGCCCCCCGTGCCACCTCGCCCCTCGCTCTGCAGGCCCCTGATCGCCAAGAAGAACCCCAAAATCCCCATGTCCAAGATGATGACCATCCTGGGGGCCAAGTGGAGGGAGTTCAGCGCCAACAACCCCTTCAAGGGCTCGGCCGCCGCCGTGGCCGCGGCTGCAGCGGCCGCAGCGGCCGCCGTGGCCGAGCAGGTGTCGGCCGCCGTGGCCGCCGTGGCCCCCGAGGCGCCGCCCCCGCCCCTGCGCAAGGCCAAGACCAAGGAGGGCAAAGGTGGGGACCCCTCCCCACCCTGGGGGGGGTCTGGGGGTACCACCGGGTCTGTGGGATTACCCTTGGGTGGGTGGGGGTTTGGGGGTTACTGGGGGGGGGTTTGGGGTTACTGGGGGGGTTTGGGGAGTCACTCAGGGGTTTGGGGAGTCACTGGGGGGTTTGGGGGGGTCACCGGGGGGTTCGGGGAGTTAATTGGGGGGTTTGGGGGTCACTGGGGGGGGTTTGGGGGTCCTTGTGTGATTTTAGGTGTCCCTGGGGTTGTTTGGGGTGTCCCCAGGATGGTTTGGGGCGTCCCCGGGGTGGTTTGGGTGTCCTTGTGGGGGTTTTGGGGGTCCCTCTGCGGGTTTGGGGGTCCCTAGGGTGGTTTGAGGGTCCCTGGAGTAGTTTGGAGGGTCTCTGGGCTGGTTTAGGGGGTCTCTGGGGTGGTTTGGGGGTCCCTGGGGTGGTTGAGGGAGGTCCCTGTGGTTGTTTGGGGTCCCTGGGATGGTTTGGGGTCCCTGTGGTGGTTTGGGGTCCCTGTGGTGGTTTGGGGGTCCCTGACCCCCCGTGCCCCCCAGGCCCCGGGCACAAGAAGCGCAGCAAGAGCCCACGGGTGCCCGAGCTGAAGAGGAAGATGAAGGGCAGGAAGATGGCCCCGCTCAAGATCAAACTGGGAGTACTGGGAGGCAAACGCAAGAAGAGCAGCTCGGTGAGACCCCCTGAGGGGCACTGGGGGCACTGGGGGACAGGGCAGGGGGGCACTGGGAACACTGGGGGACAGGGCAGGGGGGCACTGGGAGCACTGGGGGACAGGGCAGGGGGGCACTGGGAGCACTGGGGGATCAGGGACATGGGGCACTGGGAGTACTGGGGGACAGGGCAGGGGGGCACTGGGAGCACTGGGGGATCAGGGACATGGGGCACTGGGAGCACTGGGGGGCAGGGCGGGGGGGGATGGGGACACTGGGGGATCAACATGGGGCACTGGGACTGCTGGGGGACAGAGCAAGGGGCACTGGTGACACTGGGGGACAGGGCAGGGGGGCACTGGGAGCACTGGGGGACAGGGCAGGGGGGCACTGGGAGCACTGGGGGATCAGGGAGATGGGGCACTGGGAGCACTGGGGGACAGAGCAAGGGGCACTGGGGACACTGGGGGTGGGGACACCCAGGGACAGCGGCACTGAGGACATGGGATGGGACGCTTGTCCCTGCTGTCCCCTGGCGACCCGATGTCCCCTCGTGATCCCATGTCCCCGCTGTCCCCCAATGTACCTGATGTCCCTGCTGTCCCTGCTGTCCCCCACTGTCCCCTGGTGACTCCATGTCCCCGCTGCTGTCCCCTGCTGTCCTTGCTGTCCCCTGCTGTCCCCGCTGTCCCCTGGTGACCCGATGTTCCCTGCTGTCCCCCGCTGTCCCCTGCTATCCCCACTGTCCCCCGGTGACCCGATGTCCCTTGCTGTCCCCGCTGTCCCTGCTGTCCCCCGATGTCCCTGCTGTCCCCCGGTGACCCGATGTCCCTTGATGTCCCCACTGTCCCCCGGTGACCTGGTGTCCCCACTGCTGTCCCCGTGCAGAGCGAGGACGCGGGCGAGGCCGAGGAGGAGTCGGATGCCGAGAGCCCCGGGGTGCTGGGGGCCACCCCCCGCCCCGACCCCACCACGCGCCTCAAGAAGCTCAAGCGGGGCCGCCCCGGGCGCAAGAAGAAGAAGGGTGAGCGTCCCCGAGCGTCCCCGAGTGTCCCCGGGTGCCACCACCGCCGCCCCGCTGGGCGATGGGGACGGCCGGGTGACGTCCCCGTGTCCCCTCCCCCCGTCTCTCCTTGCAGCCCCCGGCGCCGGGCCGGGCCGGGAGCGCGGCCCCGTGGGGACGGGCACGGCGCCCGCGCACGGTGAGACACCCCAAGTGTCCCCAGGGTGTCACCCGGGGTCCCCAAGCCCCCACGGGTGTCCCCCAGAGTGGAGGCCGCGGTCCTGTCTCTGTCTCCAGCCCGGTGGTGGTGGCTGGGGGGGGTCCCCAGCCCCTGGTGTCCTCTGAGGGGTGTCCCCAGCCCTGTCCCTGTGTCCCTAGCCCCTGGTGTCCCCAGCCCTGTTCCTCTGTCCCCAGCCCTGTCCCTGTGTCCCCAGCCCTGTCCCTGTGTCCCCAGCCCTGTTCCCATGTCCCCAGCCCTGTCCCTGTGTCCCCAGCCCTGTCCCTGTGTCCCCAGCCCTGTTCCCATGTCCCCAGCCCTGTTCCCATGTCCCCAGCCCTGTCCCTGTGTCCCTAGCCCCTGGTGTCCCCAGCCCTGTCCCTGTGTCCCTAGCCCCTGGTGTCCCCAGCCCTGTTCCTCTGTCCCCAGCCCTGTCCCTGTGTCCCCAGCCCTGTTCCCATGTCCCCAGCCCTGTTCCCCTGTCCCCAGCCCTGTCCCTGTGTCCCCAGCCCTGTTCCCATGTCCCCAGCCCTGTTCCCATGTCCCCAGCCCTGTCCCTGTGTCCCCAGCCCTGTCCCCAGTTCCTCCATCCTTCTCTTCCCAGTGTCCCCATGTCCCCATCTCTCTATTCCCAGTGTTCCCAGTAACCTCCATCTCTCTGTCCCCAGTGTCCCCATGTCCCCACTCCTGAGCCCCCTGTCCCCAGTACCCCTCAGCCCCATCCCCAGTTCCCCCAGTGTCCCCAGTGTCCCCATCCCTGTCCCCAGTGCCCCCATCTCTCTTTCCCCATGTCCCCACTCCTGAGCCCCCTGTCCCCAGTACCCCTCAGTCCCATCCCCAGTTCCCCCAGTTCCCCCAGTGTCCCCATCCCTGTCCCCAGTGCCCCCATTGCCCCCCATGCCCCCTGAGCCCCCGCGGGCGCGGTGGCCGCGGTGACAGTGGTGACAGCAGTGACAGCGGTGACAGCCGTGCCGCCGTCCCCGCAGGGCCGGGCCCGGAGGAGGAGGGCGATGGCTACGAGACGGATCACCAGGACTACTGCGAGGTGTGCCAGCAGGGCGGGGAGATCATCCTGTGTGACACCTGTCCCCGCGCCTACCACCTGGTGTGCCTGGACCCCGAGCTGGACCGCGCCCCCGAGGGACGCTGGAGCTGCCCCCACTGCGTGAGCGGCGCCACCGGGGCCACTGGGGGCACTGGGGGGGCACTGGGAGGGCACTGGGGGCACTGGGAGGGGGCTGGGGGGCACCCTTGGGGGCACTGGGGGCACTGGGAGGGGACTGGGGGGCACTGAGGGGCATCTTGGGGCACTGGGTCCATCCTGGGGGTTTTGAGGGGATGCTGGAGGTTTTTGAGGGGAGGCTGGAGGGGGTTTGGAGGGATTGGAGGTAATTTAGAGCATCCTGGGAGTCCCTCGGGGCCATTCCCTGGAGGTTTGGGTGTCCCTGGGGATATTCTGGGGTCGTTCCCTGGAGTTCTGGGGTCTCCAGGGGCTGTTTTGAGGCCATTCCCTCACAGTTTGGGGTCCCCAGGGGCTGTTTTGGGGCCATTCCCAGGCAGTTTGGCCGTTCCCTGGCAGTTTGGGGTCTCCAGGGGCTGTTTTGGGGCCATTCCCTGGCGGTTTGGGGTGTCCCTGGCAGTTTGGGGTCTCCGGGGGCTGTTTTGGGGCCGATCCCTCACAGTTTGGGGTCTCCAGGGGCTGTTTTGGGGCCATTCCCTTACGGTTTGGTGTCTCTGGGGGCTGTTTTGGGGCCGTTCCCTCACAGTTTGGGGTCTCTGGGGGCTGTTTTGGGGCCGTTCCCTCACAGTTTGGGGTCCCCAGGGGCTGTTTTGGGGCCGTTCTCTGACAGTTTGGTGTCTCTGGGGTCTGTTTTGAGGCCATTCCCTCACGGTTTGGGGTCTCTGGGGGCTGTTTTGGGGCCATTCCCTCACGGTTTGGTCCCTTCCCTGGTGTTCTGTCCGTCCCTGTGGGGCTGTTTTGGGGCCGCCCCTCTGACCCCGATCCCTCCCCAGGAGAAGGAGGGCGTGCAGTGGGAGGCCAAGGAGGAGGAGGAGGAGGAGGAAGAGGAGGAGGAGGAGGGCGAGAAGGAGGAGGAGGATGACCACATGGAGTACTGCCGCGTGTGCAAGGACGGCGGCGAGCTGCTGTGCTGCGACGCCTGCGTGTCCTCCTACCACATCCACTGCCTCAACCCGCCCCTGCCCGAGGTCCCCAACGGCGAGTGGCTCTGTCCCCGCTGCACGGTACTGGGGGACACGGGGACACCGGGGGACATGGGGACACTGGGGACACTGGGGACAGTGGGGACATGGCGGGTGTGGTGTCCTCCTGCCACATCCACTGCCTCAACCCGCCCCTGCCCGAGGTCCCCAACGGCGAGTGGCTCTGTCCCCGCTGCACGGTACCGGGGGACACGGGGACACCGGGGGATGTGGGGACACTGGGGCTGTGGGGACACTGGGGACACTGGGGACAGCAGGGGCACTGGGGGTGTGGGGGATATGGGGACGGGGGGACATGGGGACAGTATGGGGACATGGGAACATGGGGGGACATGGGGACACTGTGGGGACATAGTGACATTGGGGGACATGGGGACACTGCGGGATATGGGGACATGGGGACACCGTGGGGCATGGGGACCCTGTGGGGACATAGGGGGACATGGGGACACAGTGGGACACAGGGATATGGGGACATGGGGACACTGTGGGACATGGGGACACTGTGGGATATGGGGCCATGGGGACACTGTGGGACATGGGGACACTGTGGGACATGGGGACACTGTGGGACATGGGGACACCGTGGGATATGGGGCCATGGGGACGCTGTGGGACATGGGGACAATGTGGGACATGGGGACGCTGTGGGATATGGGGACACTGTGGGACATGGGGACAATGTGGGATATGGGGACATGGGGACACTGTGGGACATGGGGACAATGTGGGACATGGGGACAATGTGGGACATGGGGACACTGTGGGCTCACGGGGCCAGCGCAGGGCCCCACCTCGGGGCACAGCCCTACGCCCCCCTCCCCTGGGTGTCCCCCGGGTGTCCCCAGCAGTGTCCCCAGCAGTGTCCCCGCTGTCCCCGCAGTGCCCGGTGCTGAAGGGGCGCGTGCAGAAGATCCTGTACTGGCGCTGGGGGGAGCCCCCCGCCCCCGTGGCCCCCCCCGGGGCCCCCCAGGCGCAGGAGGGGCCCCCCCAGGCCCTGCAGGGCCGCTCCGAGCGCGAGTTCTTCGTCAAGTGGGTGGGGCTGTCCTACTGGCACTGCTCCTGGATCAAGGAGCTGCAGGTACGCCTGGGGCACCCCAAAACATCGTGAGAGGACCCCAAAAACCTGGGGGAGCACCCCAAAGTATGGGGGAGCACCCCAAAGGATGGGGGAACACCTGGGGGGGGGCTCAGCATGGGTGGGACTGTCCTACTGGCACTGCTCCTGGGTGGGACTGTCCTACTGGCACTGCTCCTGGATCAAGGAGCTGCAGGTATGCCTGGGGCACCCCAAAACATCGTGAGAGGACCCCAAAAACCTGAGGGAACACCCTGAAGTATGAGGGGGCACCTGGGGGAGGCTCAGTTTTGAGGTTCTCCCCTTTAATTTTGGGATGCTCCCCTTTAACTTTGGGATTCCCTCTAATTTTGGGGTGTCCCCTCTAATTTTTGGGTTTCCCATCTAACTTTGGGGTGTTCCCCTCTAACTTCGGGGTGTCCCCTCTAACTTTGGGGTGTCCCCTCTAACTTTTGGATTTCCCCCCTAACTTTGGGGTGTTTCCCTCTAACTTTGGGGTGTCCCCTGTGATTTCGGGGTGCAGCTGGAGATCTTCCACCTGGTGATGTACCGGAACTACCAGCGGAAGAACGACATGGACGAGCCCCCTCCCCTGGACTACGGCTCCGGGGACGACGACCCCAAGAGCGAGAAGCGGGGGGCAGGGGGGGACCCCCTTTTCGGGGGCATGGAGGAGCGCTTCTACCGCTACGGCATCAAACCCGAGTGGATGACGGTGCACCGCATCATCAACCACAGGTGGGGACCCCAAATCCCCCTGGGGCACCCCAAAATATCCTCTGGGGCATCCCCTGATATCCTCCAGGGCATCCCCAAATCTCTCTGAGGCATCCCCAAATCCCCCTAGGGCACCCCAAAATATCCTCCAGTGCACCCCAAATCACTCTGAGGCACCCCCCAAATCCCCCTGGGGCACCCCTAAATATCCTCCGGGGCACCCCCAAAATATCCTCCGGGGCATCCCCAAATCCCCCTGGGGCACCCTCAAATACCCTCCAGTGCACCCCAAATCACTCTGAGGCACCCCCAAATCCTCCTGGGGCACCCCCAGATCCCCTAGGGTGCCCCAAATTCCTCCCAGGGCACCCCAGATCCCCCTGGGGCACCCTCAAATACCCTCCAGTGCACCCCAAATCACTCTGAGGCACCCCCAAATCCTCCTGGGGCACCCCCAGATCCCCTGGGGACAGGGGGACAGTGGGGTGGCTGAGGGAGAGTTTGGGGACACTCTGGGCACCCCAAACCCGTGGGGACATTCTGGGCACCCCTGGGTCCCCCAGGGGCTCCCCCAGCACCCACTGGAATGGTCGGGCACTGTCCCCGGGTGTCCTGTGTGACACTGTCCCCCATGTCCCCTCCATGTGGCACTGTCCCCAGGTGACCCTGTGTCACCTCCGTGTGTCCAAGTGTCCCCACGTCCTCTCCGTGTCCTCACGTGACCCGGTGGTGTCCCTGGGTGTCCCCGTGCCCCGGGTGACGCGGTGTCCCTGAATGTCCCTGGGTGTCCCTGGGTGTCCCCATGCCCCGGGTGACGTGGTGTCCCTGAATGTCCCTGGGTGTCCCTGGGTGTCCCCATGCCCCAGGTGACGCGGTGTCCCTGAATGTCCCTGGGTGTCCCCGTGCCCTGGGTGTCCCCAGGAGTCCCCCCGTGTCCCCGTACCCCGTGTCCCTGAGTGTCCCCGCGTGTCCCCTGTGTCCCCGCGTGTCCTCCGTGTCCCCGTGCCCCGGGTGACGTGGTGTCCCCGCGTGTCCCCACGTGTCCCCCGTGTCCCCGTGCCCCGGGTGACGCCGTGTCCCCGCGTGTCCCTGCGTGTCCCCCGTGTCCCCGTGCCCCGGGTGACGCGGTGTCCCCGCGTGTCCCCGTGTGTCCCCTGTGTGTCCCTGCGTGTCCCCCGTGTCCCCGTGCCCCGGGTGACGCCGTGTCCCCGCGTGTCCCTGCGTGTCCCCCGTGTCCCTGTGCCCCGGGTGACACGGTGTCCCTGGGTGTCCCCGCGTGTCCCCCGTGTCCCCGTGCCCCGGGTGATGCCGTGTCCCCGCGTGTCCCTGCGTGTCCCCCGTGTCCCCGTGCCCCGGGTGACGCGGTGTCCCTGCGTGTCCCCCGTGTCCCCGTGCCCCGGGTGACGCGGTGTCCCCGCGTGTCCCCCGTGTCCCCGTGCCCCGGGTGACGCGGTGCCGCGCAGCGTGGACCGGAAGGGGCAGTACCACTACCTGGTGAAGTGGCGGGACCTGCCCTACGACCAGGCCACCTGGGAGGAGGACGAGATGCCCATCCCTGACTACGACCTGCACAAGCTGGCCTATTGGAAACACCGGTGAGGGACACTGGGGACACTGGGAACACTGGGAACACTGGGGACATTGGGGTTACAGGGCTGTGCCTACTGGAAACACCGGTGAGGGACACTGGGAGGGACACTGGGAACACTGGGGACATTGGGGACACTGGGGACATTGTGGTTACAGGGCTGTGCCTACTGGAAACACCGGTGAGGGACACTGGGGACACTGGGAGGGACACTGGGAACACTGGGGACATCGGGGTTACAGGGCTGTGCCTACTGGAAACACCGGTGAGGGACACTGGGGACACTGGGAGGGACACTGGGAACACTGGGGACATCGGGGTTACAGGGCTGTGCCTACTGGAAACACCGGTGAGGGACACTGGGGACACTGGGAGGGACACTGGGGACATTGGGGACACTGGGGACATTGGGGTTACAGGGCTGTGCCTACTGGAAACACCAGTGAGGGACACTGGGGACACTGGGAGGGACACTGGAGACACTGGGGACACCAGTGAGGGACACTGGGAGGGACACTGGGAACACTGGGATGGACACTGGGAGGGACACTGGGGACACCGGTGAGGGATACTGGGGACACTGGAGGGACACTGGGAACACTGGGATGGATACTGGGAGGGACACTGGGGACACTGGTGAGGGACACTGGTGACAGCTGGGGACATGGGGGACACGGCATCCCACAAGGCTCTCACACTGCCACGTGTCCCCGTGTCACCCCCGTGTGTGTCCCTTGTCCCCGTTCCATGTCCCTGTGTTCCCGCCCTCACGTCCCTGTCACCGTTGTCTATCCCTGTGTCCCCACGGCCTCATGTCTGTGTGTCCCTTGTCACTCTTCGTGTCCCCGTGTCACCATCCCTGTGTCCCTTTGTCCCCCCGTGTCCCTGTGTCCTGCTCGTCTCCTGTCCCACTCTGGTGTCCCCCTGATGTCCCCTGATGTCCCCTGGTGTCCCCCTCATGTCCCCGGTGTCCCCGTGTGTCCCTGATGTCCCCTGGTGTCCCCTGATGTCCCCGATGTCCCCGGTGTCCCCAGGGAGGTGTTCATGGGGGAGGACCCGGCCCAGCCCCGCCGTTACAAGAAGAAGAAGAAGGAGACGCCGGGCGAGGGGCCCCCCGACTCGCCCACCAACGACGTGAGTGACCCCAAAATCCCTGACACCCCAAAAACTGGGCACCCCAAAAACCCGGGCACTCCAAAAACTGGGCATCCCCAAAAATCAGGACACTCCAAAAACCTAAACACCCCAAAAACTGGGCATCCCAAAAACCCGGGCACCCCAAAAACCTAAACACCCCAAAAACTGGGCACCTCAAAAACCCGGGCACCCCAAAAACCTAAACACCCCAAAAACTGGGCACCCCAAAAACCCGGGCACCCCAAAAACTGGGCATCCCAAAAACCCGGGCACCCCAAAAACTGGGCATCCCAAAAACTGGGCATCCCAAAAACCCAGGCACCTCAAAAACCTAAACACCCCAAAAACCTAAACACCCCAAAAACTGGGAATCCCCAAAAACCTGGGCACCCCAAAAACTGGGAATCCCCAAAAACTGGGAATCCCCAAAAACCTGGGCACCCCAAAAACCCGGGCACCCCAAAAACTGGGAATCCCCAAAAACCTGGGCACCCCCCAACCTGGGCACCCCAAATCTGGGCACCTCAAAACTGGGCACTCCAAAAACTGTTTGCCCCCATACCTGGGCACCCCAAAACTGGGTACCCCAAAATCTGGGTGCCCTCAGACTTGGGGACCTGAAAAACTGGGCACCCCCAAACCTGGTTCCCCCTGACACACCTGAGCCCCCCGACACCTCCACGCCCATCCCAGACCTGTGGGGGTTTTTGGGGTGTCCTGAACACCTGAGTCCCCCCCAAACCTGGCACTCCTGGCACACCTGAGCCCTGTGACACACCTCCAGGCCCCTGGAGGTTTTTGGGGTGTCCTGAGTACCTGAGTGCCCCCAAACCTGGTTCCCCTGAGTCCCCCGACACCTCCACATCCTTCCCAGCCCCCTAGAGGTTTTTGGGGTGTCCTGAACACCTGAGTCCCCCCCAAACCTGGTTCCCCTGACACACCTGAGTCCACCTGAGCCCCGTGACACCTCCAGCCCCCCGGGGGTTTTTGGGGTGCCCTGAGTTCCCCCCAGACCTGGCACTCTTGACACACCTGAGCCCTGTGACATTTCCACGTCCTTCCCAGCCCACTGGGGGTTTTTGGGGTGCCCTGAGTTCCCCCCAGACCTGGTTCCCCTGACACACCTGAGTCCACCTGAGCCCTGTGACACCTCCAGCTCCCTGGGGGTTTTTGGGGTGCCCTGAACACCTGAGTCCCCTCCAAACCTGCTTCCCCTGCGCCCCTTGATGTCCTCCCCAGCCCCCCAGGGGTTTCTGGGGTGCTCTGAGCACCTGAGCCCCGTGACACCTCAGCCCCCCGGGGGTTTTTGGGGTGCCCTGAGTGCCCCCCAAACCTGGTTCCCCTGACACACCTGAGCCCCGTGACACCTCCACGTCCTCCCCAGCGCCCCGGGGGTTTTTGGGGTGCCCTGAGCTCCCCCCAAACCTGGTTCCCCTGACACACCTGAGCCCCGTGACACCTCCACGTCCTCCCCAGCGCCCCGGGGGGTTTCTGGGGTGGCGTGTCCCCCGTGGTGACAGCCGTGTCCCCGCAGCCCACGGTGAAGTACGAGACGCAGCCGCGCTTCATCACGGCCACGGGCGGGACGCTGCACCTGTACCAGCTGGAGGGGCTCAACTGGCTGCGCTTCTCGTGGGCGCAGAGCACCGACACCATCCTGGCCGACGAGATGGGGCTGGGCAAGACCATCCAGACCATCGTCTTCCTCTACTCGCTCTACAAGGAGGTGAGGGCACCTGCGGGGGCACCCGTGTGGGGCTGGGGGCGCCCGCGTGGGTGCTGGGGTCACCCCTGTGGGGCTGGGGGCGCCCGCGTGGTCACTGGGGTCACCCATGTGGGGCTGGGGGCGCCCATGTGGTCACTGGGGTCACCCATGTGGGGCTGGGGGCGCCCATGTGGTCACTGGGGTCACCCATGTGGGGCTGGGGGCGCCCATGTGGTCACTGGGGTCACCCATGTGGGGCTGGGGGCGCCCATGTGGTCACTGGGGTCACCCATGTGGGGCTGGGGGCGCCCATGTGGTCACTGGGGTCACCCATGTGGGGCTGGGGGCGCCCATGTGGTCACTGGGGTCACCCATGTGGGGCTGGGGGCGCCCGCGTGGTCGCTGGGGTCACCCCTGTGGGGCTGGGGGCGCCCGCGTGGGTGCTGGGGTCACCCATGTGGGGCTGGGGGCGCCCGCGTGGTCGCTGGGGTCACCCCTGTGGGGCTGGGGGCGCCCATGTGGTCACTGGGGTCATCCATGTGGGGCTGGGGGCGCCCATGTGGTCACTGGGGTCATCCATGTGGGGCTGGGGGCGCCCGTGTGGTCACCGGGGTCACCCATGTGGGGCTGGGGGCGCCCGCGTGGTCACCGGGGTCACCCATGTGGGGCTGGGGGCGCCCGCGTGGTCACCGGGGTCACCCATGTGGGGCTGGGGGCACCCATGTGGTCACTCAGGTCACCCACGTGGGCCCTGGGGTCACCAGTTTTATGGGGTCACCTGCCTGGTCCCTTGTTGTCACACACCTGTCCCCAAGTTTCGCAAGGGCCTGTCCCACAGTGTCCCCAGGGCGTGTCCCCGTGTGACACAGTGTCCCCCAGGGCCTGTCCCCGTGTCCCCAGGGCCTGGCCCTGTGTGACACCGTGTCCCCAGGGCGTGTCCCCGTGTGACACCGTGTCCCCCAGGGCGTGTCCCCATGTCCCCAGGGCGTGTCCCCGTGTGACACAGTGTCCCCCAGGGCCTGTCCCTGTGTCCCCAGGGCCTGGCCCTGTGTGACACCGTGTCCCCAGGGCGTGTCCCCGTGTGACACCGTGTCCCCCAGGGCGTGTCCCCATGTCCCCAGGGCGTGTCCCCGTGTGACACAGTGTCCCCCAGGGCCTGTCCCTGTGTCCCCAGGGCCTGGCCCTGTGTGACACCGTGTCCCCAGGGCGTGTCCCCGTGTGACACCGTGTCCCCCAGGGCGTGTCCCCATGTCCCCAGGGCATGTCCCCGTGTGACAGTGTCCCCAGGGCCTGTCCCCGTGTCCCCAGGGCGTGTCCCCGTGTGACACCGTGTCCCCCAGGGCCTGGCCCCGTGTGACACAGTGTCCCCCAGGGCCACACCAAGGGCCCGTTCCTCGTCAGCGCGCCGCTCTCCACCATCATCAACTGGGAGCGCGAGTTCCAGATGTGGGCCCCGGCCTTCTACGTTGTCACCTACACCGGGGACAAGGACAGCAGGGCCATCATCCGCGAGAACGAGTTCTCCTTCGACGACAACGCCATGAAGGGCGGCAAGAAGGCCTTCAAGATGAAGGTGAGGGGCAGGGGACACCTGGGGTGGCACCTGGACACCTGGGGGTGGCACATGGACACCTGGGGGTGGCACCTGGACACCTGGGGGACAGCGGGGTGGCACATGGACACCTGGGGGTAGCACTTGGACTCCTGGGGGTGGCACCTGGACTCCTGGGGGTGGCACTTGGGACACCTGGGGGTGGCACCTGGACACCTGGGGGACAGCAGGGTGGCACATGGACACCTGGGGGTGGCACCTGGACACCTGGCGGTGGCACCTGGACACCTGGGGGTGGCACATGGACACCTGGGGGACAGCAGGGTGGCACCTGGACACCTGGGGGTGGCACCTGGACACCTGGGGGTGGCACATGGACACCTGGGGGTGGCACCTGGACACCTGGGGGACAGCAGGGTGGCACCTGGACACCTGGGGGACCCCTGGGGGACAGCAGGGTGGCACCTGGACACCTGGGGGTGGCACCTAGGGGGCAGGGAGGTGACACCTGGACACCTGGGGGACAGCGGGGTGGCACCTGGATACTTGGGTCACCTTGGGGTTCTGGGTGGGGTTTTACCCTGTTTTGGGGTGCCGGGGGGGTTCTGGGTGGGTTTTTTTCCATGTTTTGGGGGGCGGGGGGGTTTTGGGGGGTTCTGGACAGAGTTTTTCCATGTTTTGGGGTGCTGGGTGGGGATTTTCTATGTTTTGGGGTGCTGGGAGGGTTCTGGGCGGGGTTTTCCATGTTTTGGGGTTCTGGGTGGGGTTTTGGGCAGGGTTTTTCCATGTTTTTGGGGTGCCAGGGGTGTTCTGGGTGGGGTTTTTCCATGTTTTGGGGTTCTGGGTGGGGTTTTTTCCGTTTTGGGGTGCCGGGGTGGGTTTTTTTCCCTGTTTTGGGTGCCGGGGGGCTCTGGGTGGGGTTTTTCCCTGTTTTGGGTTCTGGGTGGGGCTCGGGGGTCCCCGCTGAGCCCTCCCCGTGCCCGCAGCGCGAGGCCCAGGTGAAGTTCCACGTGCTGCTCACGTCCTACGAGCTCATCACCATCGACCAGGCGGCGCTGGGCTCCATCCGCTGGGCCTGCCTGGTGGTGGACGAGGCCCACCGCCTCAAAAACAACCAGTCCAAGGTGGGGGGCGCCCCAGAACCCGGGCATGGGGCTGGGGGGCACCCCAAAAGCTGGGGGTGTGAGCGGGGGGCACCCCAAAACCGGGGGGATCCCTGATTTCAGGGTCTGAGGGTGCCCAGGCAGGTGTCAGGGGTGTCCCTGTTGGATTTTGCGGTCTGAGGGGGGGATCAGGAGTGTCCCAGGTGGATTTTGGGGTGCCCCAGGTGGATTTTGGGGTTCCCAGGTGGATTTGGGGCTGTCCCCAGTGGGTTTGGAGGGTTTCAGGTGGGTTTGGGGCTGCCCCCGGTGGGTTTGGGGTGCCCAGGTGGGGGGATCAGGGGTGTTCCCAGGTGGGTTTGGGGTGCCCAGGTGGGTTTGGGGTGCCCAGGTGGGGGGATCAGGGGTGTTGCCGGGTGGGTTTGGGGTGCCCAGGTGGATTTTGGGCTGTCCCCAGTGGATTTGGGGCTCCCCAGGTGGGTTTGGGGTGCCCAGGTGGGGGGATCAGGGGTGTTCCCAGGTGGGTTTGGGGTGCCCAGGTGGATTTTGGGGTCTGAGGCCGCGTCCCCGCAGTTTTTCCGCGTGCTGAACGGGTACAAGATCGAGCACAAGCTGCTGCTCACGGGGACGCCGCTGCAGAACAACCTGGAGGAGCTCTTCCACCTGCTCAACTTCCTCACGCCCGAGCGCTTCAAGTGCGTCCCCCGTGTCCCCTGTGCCACCTCTCGTGTCCCCTGTGCCACCTGTGCCACCTCCTGTGTCACCCATACCACCTGTGCCACCTGTGCCACCTCCTGTGTCACCTGTGTCACCCATACCACCTGTGCCACCTGTGCCACCTCCTGTGTCACCTGTGTCATCTCCTGTGTCCCCATGTCACCTGTGTCACCTGTGCCACCTGTGTCCCCTGTGTCACCTCCTGCCCCACCAAATCCTGGTGTCCCCTCGCTGACCCTGTCCCCTGTCCCCAGTAACCCCTGTGTCCCCTCCATGTCCCCACACTGACCCTGTCCCCGTGTCCTCGTGTCCCCCTGTTCACAGTAACCTGGAGGGTTACTCTGGGAGGGGTTTCTCTGTCCCCTCCATGTCCCCATGTCCCCTCGCTGACTGTGTCCCCGTGTCCCCACACTGACCGTGTCCCCGTGTCCCCAGTAACCTGGAGGGGTTCCTGTGTCCCCTCCATGTCCCCTCGCTCACCCCATCCCCGTGTCCCCACACTGACTGTGTCCCCGTGTCCCCAGTAACCTGGAGGGGTTTCTCTGTCCCCTCCATGTCCCCATGTCCCCTCGCTGACTGTGTCCCCGTGTCCCCACACTGACCGTGTCCCCGTGTCCCCAGTAACCTGGAGGGGTTCCTGTGTCCCCTCCACGTCCCCTCGCTCACCCTGTCCCCGTGTCCCCGTGTCCCCAGTAACCTGGAGGGGTTCCTGGAGGAGTTTGCTGACATCTCCAAGGAGGACCAGATCAAGAAGCTCCACGACCTGCTGGGCCCCCACATGCTGCGGCGCCTCAAGGCCGACGTCTTCAAGAACATGCCGGCCAAGACGGAGCTGATCGTGCGCGTGGAGCTCAGCCCCATGCAGAAGTAGGCCGCTGTCCCCTCCCCGCGGGGCTGTCCCCAGCCCCGCCACCGCCGCGGTGTCCCCGGAGCGGCCGCGGTGTCCCCAGAGCGGCCGGTGGCACCGCTGTCCCCGCAGGAAGTACTACAAGTACATCCTGACGAGGAACTTCGAGGCGCTGAACTCGCGGGGCGGGGGGAACCAGGTGTCGCTGCTCAACATCATGATGGACCTCAAGAAGTGCTGCAACCACCCCTACCTGTTCCCCGTGGCCGCCATGGTGGGGACACGGGGACACCGGGGACACCCGGGGGTGTGGGGGGACATGGGGACATGGGGACACCTGGGGGTGTGGGGGGACATCAGGACATGGGGACACCTGGGGGTGTGGGTGGACATGGGGACACGGGGACACCGGGGACACCCAGGGGTGTGGGGGGACATGGGGACACGGGGACGGCAGGGACACCTGGGGGTGTGGGGGGATATGGGGACACAGGGACAGCGGGGATGTGGGGACAGCCAGGGGGTGTGGGAGGACACAGGGACAGAGGGGACATGGGGACAGTGGGGACATGGGGACATGGGGACAGCCAGGGGTGTGGAGGACATGGGGACACCAGTGACAGCGGGGACGTGGGGACAACCAGGGGATGTGGGGACATGGGGACACCAGGAGTGTGGGGAGACATGGGGACACTGGGACAGCAGGGACAGATGGGGGATGTGGGGGGACACGGGGACAGCGGTGACATGGGGACAGCTGGGGGTTGTGGGGGAGTTTGAGGGCTGGAGGGTTGTGGGACATGGGGACAGGGAGGGGACACGGAGGGACATGGGAGGGTTCAAGGGATGTGGGACATGGGGACAGGGAGGGGACACAGGGATGTGGGCTGGTGGGACTTGGGGACATGGAGAGATGTGGGGACAAGAAGGGGTTGGAGTGACACGGCAGGGACAGAGGGACACGGAGATCATGGGGGGGACGCGTGTCCCTGTGGGTGCTGTCCCCGTGGGTGACCTGGCAGTGTCCCTGTGGGTGACCTGGCGCTGTCCCTGTGGGTGACCCGGTGCTGTCCCCGTGGGTGACCTGGCGCTGTCCCTGTGGGTGACCTGGCAGTGTCCCTGTGGGTGACCTGGCGCTGTCCCCTTGGGTGACCTGGCAGTGTCCCTGTGGGTGACCTGGCGCTGTCCCCTTGGGTGACCTGGCAGTGTCCCCGTGGGTGACCTGGCAGTGTCCCCGTGGGTGACCTGGCGCTGTCCCCGTGGGTGACCTGGCAGTGTCCCCGTGGGTGACCCGGTGCTGTCCCCGTGGGTGACCTGGCGCTGTCCCCGTGGGTGACCCGGTGCTGTCCCCGTGGGTGACCCGGTGCTGTCCCCGTGGGTGACCTGGCAGTGTCCCCGTGGGTGACCCGGTGCTGTCCCCGTGGGTGACCTGGCGCTGTCCCCGTGGGTGACCCGGTGCTGTCCCCGTGGGTGACCCGGTGCTGTCCCCGTGGGTGACCTGGCAGTGTCCCCGTGGGTGACCTGGTGCTGTCCCCGTGGGTGACCTGGCGCTGTCCCCGTGGGTGACCCGGTGCTGTCCCCGTGGGTGACCTGGCAGTGTCCCCATGGGTGACCCGGTGCTGTCCCTGTGGGTGACCTGGCGCTGTCCCCGTGGGTGACCCGGTGCTGTCCCTGTGGGTGACCTGGCGCTGTCCCCGTGGGTGACCTGGTGCTGTCCCCGTGGGTGACCCGGTGCTGTCCCTGTGGGTGACCTGGCGCTGTCCCCGTGGGTGACCTGGTGCTGTCCCCGTGGGTGACCTGGCGCTGTCCCTGTCCCCAGGAGTCCCCGAAGCTGCCGAGCGGCGCCTACGAGGGCGGGGCCCTGATCAAGGCCTCGGGGAAGCTGCTGCTGCTGCAGAAGATGCTGCGCAAGCTGAAGGAGCAGAACCACCGCGTGCTCATCTTCTCCCAGGTGGGACCCCAAAAACACCCCCAAAACACCCCAAAATGTCCCTGAAATACCCCAAAACCACCCAAAATCCCTAGAGAACCACTGGGTGCTCATCTTCTCCCAGGTGGGACCCTAAAACCAGCCCAAAATATCCCAAATTATCCCTGAGATACCCCAAAACCACCCCCTGAACCACCGGGTGCTCTTCTTCTCCCAGGTGGGACCCCAAAAACACCCCCAAAACACCCCAAAATGTCTCTGAAACACCCCAAAACCAGCCCAAAATATCCCAGAGTATCCCAGAAATACCCAAAAACCAACCCCAGAACCACTGGGTGCTCATCTCCCAGGTGGGACCCCAAAACCAGCCCAAAATATCCCAAATTATCCCTGAGATACCCCAAAACCACCCCCAGAACCACCGGGTGCTCATCTTCTCCCAGGTGGGACCCCAAAATCCCCCCAGTCTGCCCAGTATGGGCTGTCCCAGCACCCCCAGTCCCTCCCAGTCTGCCCAGTGCCAGTCCCAGCACTCCCAGAGTGCCCAGTGCAGGCTCCCCAGTCCCTCCCAGTCCCTCCCAGTGTGCCCAGTGCAGGGTCTCCAGCCTCTCCCAGTCGCTCCCAGTCGCTCCCAGTGTGCCCAGTACAGGCTCCCCAGCCTCTCCCAGTCCCTCCCAGTCCCTCCCAGTCGCTCCCAGAGTGCCCAGTGCAGGCTCCCCAGTCCCTCCCAGTCCCTCCCAGTGTGCCCAGTGCAGGCTCCCCAGCCTCTCCCAGTCCCTCCCAGTTGCTCCCAGTCTGACCAGTACGCGCAGATGACGAAGATGCTGGACCTGCTGGAGGATTTCCTGGACTACGAGGGCTACAAGTACGAGCGCATCGACGGCGGCATCACCGGGGCGCTGCGGCAGGAGGCCATCGACCGCTTCAACGGTAGGGACAGGGGACAAGGGACAAGGGACAAGGGACAGGGGACAGGGACAGGGGATGGGGACAGGGGACAGGGAGAGGGGACAGGGGATGGGGACAGGGACAGGGGATGGGGACAGGGACAGGGACGGGGACAGGGACAAGGGACAGGGACAGGGGATGGGGACAGGGGACAGGGAGAGGGGACAGGGGATGGGGACAGGGGACAGGGGATGGGGACAGGGGATGGGGACAGGGAACAGGGGCAGGGGATGGGGACAGGGACACGGACAGGGAGAGGGGACAGGGACAGGGGATGGGGACAGGGAGAGGGGACAGGGGACAGGGACAGGGGACAGGGGCAGGGGATGGGGACAGGGACATGGACAGGGAGAGGGGACAGGGACAGGGGATGGGGACAGGGAGAGGGGACAGGGGACAGGGACAGGGGACAGGGGATGGGGACAGGGACAGGGGACAGGGACAGGGAGGAGAGATAGGGACAGGGGACGGGGATGGGGACAGGGACAGGGGATGGGGATGGGGACAGGGACAAGGGACAGGGACAGGGGATGGGGACAGGGGACAGGGGACAGGGACAAGGGACAGGGGACAGGGACAGGGGATGGGGACAGGGACACAGACAGGGACAGGGACAGGGGATGGGGACAGGGAACAGGGGACAGGGGCAGGGGATGGGGACAGGGACACGGACAGGGAGAGGGGACAGGGACAGGAGATGGGGACAGGGAGAGGGGACAGGGGACAGGGGACAGGGGATGGGGACAGGGAGAGGGGACAGGGGACAGGGACAGGGACAGGGAGGAGAGATGGGGACAGGGACAGGGGACGGGGATGGGGACAGGGACAGGGGATGGGGATGGGGACAGGGGATGGGGACGGGGACAGGGACACGGAGAGGGACAGGGTATGGGGACAGGGACAGGGGAAGGGGACAGGGACAGGGGATGGACCAGGGCCCTGTGGCAGGTGGCCATCGACCGCTTCAACAGTAGGGACAGGGGATGGGGACAGGGGATGGGGACAGGGGATGGGGACAGGGGACAGGGGGAGTTCAGGTGTTTTTGGGGTGGATTTGGGGCGTTTGGGTCCGTCACTGACGCCAGGGGGGCAGCGCCGGGGGCGCAGCAGTTCTGTTTCCTGCTGTCGACGCGGGCCGGGGGCCTCGGCATCAACCTGGCGACGGCCGACACCGTGGTCATCTTCGACTCGGACTGGAACCCCCACAACGACATCCAGGTGGGCACCGGGCACCTGGCCAGTGTCACCTGTGCAGTGCCATCCCCTGGCACTGTGCACCTGGACACTGTCACCTGTGCAGTGCCATCCCCTGGCACTGTGCACCTGGACACTGTCACCTGTGCAGTGCCATCCCCTGGCACTGTGCACCTGGACACTGTCACCTGTGCAGTGCCATCCCCTGGCACTGTGCACCTGGCCAGTGTCACCTGTGCAGTGCCATCCCTGGCACCGGGCACCTGGCCAGTGTCACCTGTGCAGTGCCATCCCCTGGCACTGTGCACCTGGCCAGTGTCACCTGTGCAGTGCCATCCCCTGGCACTGTGCACCTGGCCAGTGTCACCTGTGCAGTGCCATCCCCTGGCACTGTGCACCTGGACACTGTCACCTGTGCAGTGCCATCCCCTGGCACTGTGCACCTGGCCAGTGTCACCTGTGCAGTGCCATCCCTGGCACCGGGCACCTGGCCTGTGTCACCTCTCAGCCATGTCACCTGGCCAGTGTCACCCTCCCTGGCTCCGTGTCTCCCCTGATTGCCAAGTCCCTGCGGTGTCCCCACGATGTCCCCACGATGTCCCTGTCCCTTTCAGGCCTTCAGTGGGGCTCACAGCGTCAGCCAGGGTGTCCCCTCATGTCCCTGACATGTCCCTGGTGTGTCCCCATGATGTCCCCACAATGTCCCCATGATGTCCCCCCATGTCACCTGACCTGTCCCCTCCCTCTCAGGCCTTCAGCCTCGCTCACCACCTCAGCCAGGGTGTCCCCTCATGTCCCTGCTGTGTCCCCATCCCATCTGACGTGTCCCTGCTGTGTCTCTGGGGTGTCCTTGGTGTGTCCCCACGATGTCCCCACAGTGTCCCCACAGTGTCCCCGTTTTCTCAGGCCTTCAGCCTTGCTCACCGCCTTGGCCAGAGTGTCCCCTCATGTCCCTGCTGTGCCTCTGGGGTGTCCCCATCCCATCTGACACATCCCTGCTGTGTCCCCACCATGTCCCTGACCTGTCCCCTCCCTCTCTGGCCTTCAGCCACACTCACCACCTCGGCCAGGGTGTCCCCTCATGTCTCTGGGGTGTCCCCATCCCATCTGACGTGTCCCTGACGTGTCTCTGGGGTGTCCCTGGTGTGTCCCCATCCCATCTAACATGTCTCTGGGGTGTCCCTGGGGTGTCCCCACCATGTCCCCACCATGTCCCTGACCTGTCCCCTCCCTCTCAGGCCTTCAGCCTCGCTCACCACCTCAGCCAGGGTGTCCCCTCATGTCCCTGCCGTGTCCCTGGTGTGTCCCCATCCCATCTGACGTGTCTCTGGGGTATCCCCATGATGTCCCCACCATGTCCCTGACCTGTCCCCTCCCTCTCAGGCCTTCAGCCGCGCTCACCGCATCGGCCAGGCCAACAAGGTGATGATTTACCGCTTCGTGACGCGGGCCTCGGTGGAGGAGCGGATCACGCAGGTGGCCAAGCGCAAGATGATGCTGACGCACCTGGTGGTGCGCCCGGGGCTGGGCTCCAAGGCCGGCTCCATGTCCAAGCAGGAGCTCGACGACATCCTCAAGTTCGGCACCGAGGAGCTCTTCAAGGACGAGAACGAGGGTGGGCCCCGCGCCGGGCTGGGCTGGGCTGGGCTGGGCCGGGCTGGGTTGGACTGGGTCATGGAGGATCATACTGGGTTGGACTGGGCTGGACTGGGCCGTGTTGGGTTGGACTGGGTCATGGAGGATCATACTGGGTTGGACTGGGCTGGACTGGGCCATGTTGGGTTGGACTAGGTCATGGAGGATCATATTGGGTTGGACTGGGCTGGACTGGGCCGTGTTGGGTTGGACTGGGTCATGGAGGATCATACTGGGTTGGACTGGGCTGGACTGGGCCATGTTGGGTTGGAGTGGACTGGGCTGGGCTGGACTGGGTCATGTTGGGTTGGACTGGGTCGTGCTGGGTTGGGCTGGGCTGGACTGGGTCATGTTGGGCTGTGTTGGGTTGGACTGGACCATGTTGGACCATATTGGGTTGGACTGGGCTGAACTGGGCCATGATGGGCCATGTCGGGGTGTGACAAAGCCGTGTCACATCACCTTGGGATGTAACAAAGCCACGTTGGGCCATGTTGGGATGTGACAAAGCCGTATCACATCACGTTGGGATGTGACAAAGCCGTGTTGGGCCATGTTGGGATGTGACAAAGCTGTGTCACATCACCTTGGGATGTGACAAAGCCATGTTGGGCCATGTCGGGGTGTGACAAAGCCGTGTCACATCACCTTGGGATGTGACAAAGCCACACTGGGCCATGTTGGGCCATGTCGGGGTGTGACAAAGCTGTGTCACATCACCTTGGGATGTGACAAAGCCACACTGGGCCATGTTGGGCCATGTCGGGGTGTGACAAAGCTGTGTCACATCACCTTGGGATGTGACAAAGCCACACTGGGCCATGTTGGGCCATGTCGGGGTGTGACAAAGCCGTGTCACATCACCTTGGAGCGTGTCCGGCCGCGTGCCAGCGCGTCACGCCGTGTGGCCACGCAGGGGACAACAAGGAGGAGGACAGCAGCGTCATCCACTACGACAACGAGGCCATCGCGCGGCTGCTGGACCGCAACCAGGACGCCACCGACGACGCCGACGTGCAGAACATGAACGAGTACCTGAGCTCCTTCAAGGTGGCCCAGTACGTCGTCAGGGAGGAGGACAAGGTGTGCTGGGGACACCGGGGACATTGGGGACACCGGGGGACACCAGGGGACACCGGGGACACCAGGGGACACCGGGGACACCAGGGGACACCAGGGGACACGGGCATGGCAGAGCTGGGGAGCCTGGAGGGGATGGAGAGAGGAGATGCTGGGGGGTGGAGGACATGGGGACGTTGGAGATGGTGGAGGTGACAGTGATGGGGACAGTGGGGTGGGGACAATGGGATTGGGGACAGTGGGATTGGGGACAGTGGGATTTGGGACAATGGGATGGGGACAATGGGATTTGGGACAATGGGATTGGGGACAATGGGATTTGGGACAATGGGATGATGGAGTTGGGGACCCTGGAGAGGATGGACATGATGGAGATGATGGGGACAGCAGAGATGAAGATGATGGAACAATGGAGATGGGGATGATGATGATAATGATGAGGATGATGATGATGGGGATAGGGATGATGATGATGATCAAGGTGGGGATGATGATGGGGGTGGTGATGATGATGGTGGGGATAGTGGAGATGATTGAGATGATGGAGATGATGATGGGAATGGTGGAAATGATGGCGATGATGACGATGATGATGATGGGAATGGTGGAGATGATGGCGATGATGACGATGATGATGATGGGAATGGTGGAGATGATGGCGATGATGACGATGATGATGATGGGAATGGTGGAGATGATGGCGATGATGATGATGGGAATGGAGATAATGGAGATGATGGAGATGATGGTGAAGATGATTGAAATGATGATGGTGATGATGATGATGGGAATGGTGGAGATGATGGAGATGATGATGATGATGATGGAGATGGAGATGGAGATGATGATGCTGGAGACACCAAGGACAGGGACGCCGCTGCTGGTCACGCCGTCCCCAGCGCTGACCGACGCGGCGCTGACCCCTGGGTGACCCCCGGGTGACCCCGGCTGACCCTGGGTGACCCCGGGTGACCCCGAGTGTCCGGCAGATCGAGGAGATCGAGCGGGAGATCATCAAGCAGGAGGAGAACGTGGACCCCGACTACTGGGAGAAGCTGCTGCGGCACCACTACGAGCAGCAGCAGGAGGACCTGGCCCGCAACCTGGGCAAGGGCAAGCGCGTGCGCAAGCAGGTCAACTACAACGACGCGGCCCAGGAGGACCAAGGTGGGCACTGGGATGGCACTGGGACACACTGGGACACGCTGGGATGGCACTGGGAGGGACTGGGAGGGACTGGGACACACTGGGGCAGACTGGAACACGCTGGGATGGCACTGGAACAGACTGGGAGGGACTGGGATGGAGCCTGGGCAAGCGCGTGCGCAAGCAGGGCAACTACAACGACGCGGCCCAGGAGGACCAAGGTGGGCACTGGGAGGGACTGGGATGGCACTGGACGCACTGGGATGGCACTGGGACACACTGGGGTGGCACTGGGACACACTGGGAGGGACTGGGACACATTGGGATGGGTGGCACTGGGACACACTGGGGTGGCACTGGGACACACGGAGGGACTGGGACACATTGGGATGGGTGGCACTGGGACACACTGGGGTGGCACTGGGACACACTGGGAGGGACTGGGACACATTGGGGTGGCACTGGGACACACTGGGGTGGCACTGGGACACACTGGGAGGGATTGGGACACACTGGGGTGGCACTGGGACACACTGGGGTGGCACCGAGTGTCCCCAACGCTGCCGTGTCCCCCAGACAACCAGTCCGAGTACTCGGTGGGCTCCGAGGAGGAGGACGAGGACTTCGACGAGCGGCCCGAGGGTGAGTGGCCCCAAGGGGGGTCAGGGTGGCCCAAGGGGGGGTTTGGGTGGCCCCAAGGGGGGTTTGGGTGGCCCCAAGTGAGGTTTGGGTGGCCTCAGGGGGGTCAGGGTGGCCCCGGGGGGGTCAGGGTGGCCCAAGGTGGGGGGTGGGTATCCCCAAAGGGGGTTTGGGTGGCCCCAGGGGGATCAGGGTGTCCTGGGAAGGGTCAGGGTGGCCCAAGGGGGGGTTTGGGTGGCCCTAGGGGGATCAGGGTGTCCTGGGAAGGGTCAGGGTGGCCCAAGGGGGGGTTTGGGTGGCCCAAGGGCAGGATCAGGGTGTCCCCAAGGGGGGTTTGGGTGGCCCAAGGGCAGGGTCAGGGTGTCCCCAAGGGGGGTTTGGGTGGCCCCAGGGAGGATCAGGGTGGCCCAAGGGGGGTCAGGGTGCCATGGGGGGGTCAGGGTTGTCCCCAAGGGGGGGTCTGGGTGCCGTGGGGGGTGCTGACCCCTGCCCTCCCCCAGGCCGGCGTCAGTCCAAGCGGCAGCTGCGGAACGAGAAGGACAAACCCCTCCCCCCACTGCTGGCCCGGGTGGGCGGCAACATCGAGGTGAGGGGACACTGGGGACACCCCGGGGCCTGGGGACACCCCGGGGCCACCGGAGTCACCTCCTGGTGGGGGTCAGGGGGTGCTCGGACACCTGAGTGACCTCTCAGCACCTGGGTGCCCAAATCAGAGGGTCAGGGGTCACCTGGACCCCACTGTCCCCCTGTGTGGGGACAAGGCAAGGGGGTCTCCAGACAGCCAATGTCCCCAATGTCCCCTCAATGTCTCTAATGTCCCCGATGTCCCCTCGATGTCCCCAGTGTCATCAGTGTCCCCTCGATCTCTCCAGGTGCTGGGGTTCAACACGAGGCCTTCCTCAACACCCTCATGTCCTGGGGGATGATGGCAGGGTGTCCCCTGTCACCTGTGTCCCCCGCGTCCCCCTGACCCCCCGATGTCCCCAATGTCCCCTCGATGTCCCCAGGTGCTGGGGTTCAACACGAGGCAGCGCAAGGCCTTCCTGAACGCCGTCATGCGCTGGGGGATGCCCCCCCAGGACGCCTTCACGTCCCAGTGGCTCGTGCGGGACCTGCGGGGCAAAACCGAGAAGGAGTTCAAGTAGGTGACAACGGGGACAGCTGGGGACACCACAGGGGACAGCTGGGGACACCACGGAGGGGTGGTGGCGCTGGGGAGGGGCGGTGGTGTCAAGGACAGGCGGTGGCATCAGTGGCACGAGGTGGCGTCGAGGACAGGCGGTGGCATCAGGGACAGATGATGGCACCAGGGACAGATGATGGCACCAGGGACAGGTGGTGGCAGAGTAGCGAGGTGTCCGTGTGTCCCCATGTCCTTTGTCCTCGTGTGTCCCCATGTCCTCTGTGTCCATTTGTCCCCATGTCCTTATTGTCCCCGTGTCCCCTCATCTCCCTGTGTGTCCCAGTGCCCTCCATTGTCCCATGTCCCCTGGTGTCCCCCCATGTCTGTGTCCCCCAATGTCCCTCGATGTCCCAAATGTCCCCCAATGTCCCCCAATGTCCCTCGATGTCCCCAATGTCCCCAGTGTCCCTCGATGTCCCCAATGTCCCCCGATGTCCCCGTGCCACGTGATGAGCCCTTACTCAGCCGAGCGCCGTCGCTGTCGGTGTTCCTGGGGACCGGACGAGGCCGTGTCCCCCTCAGCCCGACACAAAGCCACCCCCGATGTCCCCGTGTCCCTCGGGGGGCCGGGTGTGGCCCAGGGGACGCCAGAGCGGTGGCAGATCCCTGCCGTGACCGGCACAGCCCCCACGGGCGCCGTGACGAGGGGACGGGCTGATGGTGCGGGGACACCGGGGACACCGGGGACATTGGGGACAGCGGGGACACTGGGGACATTGGGGACACTGGGGACAGTGGGAACAGCGGGGACACTGGGGACAGCGGGGACATCAGGGACAACAGGGTCAGTGGGAACACTGGGGACACCGGGGACAGTAGGGACAGGATCTACGGGGACAAGGGACATTGAGGACAAGGGACCATGAGGATGAGTGCCTTTGGGGACAGGGACCTTGGGGACAAAGACCCTGGGGTTGTGACCTATGGGGACAGGGATCCTGGGGACGGGATCTGTGGGGACAGTGACCCCGGGGCAGGGTGTGTGGGCACGGGGGTGGTGGCACAGGCGGTGGCGGTGGCACAGGCAGGGGCGGTGGCACAGGTGGCACAGGCAGGGGTGGTGGCACAGGCGGTGGCCCTGAGCGCTGTCCCCAGGGCCTACGTGTCCCTGTTCATGCGCCACCTGTGCGAGCCGGGCGCCGACGGCTCCGAGACCTTCGCGGACGGCGTCCCCCGGGAGGGGCTGTCCCGGCAGCAGGTGCTGACCCGCATCGGCGTCATGTCCCTCGTCAAGAAAAAGGTACAGCATGGGGACAGCCTGGGGACACACCTGGGACAGCCAGGGATAGCCTGGGACAACCTGGGAGAGCATGGGGACAGCCTGGGGACACACCTGGGACAGCCTGGGGACACACCTGGGACAGCCAGGGATAGCCTGGGACAGCCTGGGGACAGCCTGGGATAGCCTGGGGACACACCTGGGACAGCCTGGGGACACACCTGGGACAGCCTGGGACAGCCTGGGACAGCCTGGGACAGCCTGGGGACACACCTGGGACAGCCAGGGACAGCCTGGGGGACAGGCTGAACACCTGGGGACACCCCTGGGGACAGCCTGAATAGCTGGGGACACACCTGGGGACACACCTGGGTCAGTTTTTGGAGTCCCCCCAGGCTGCTCCTTGGGGGGCTTTTAGGGTCCCTTGGGCAGGTTTTTTTGGGTTGATTTTTGGGGTTTGGGGGGGTTTCTGGGGTGTGTTTTTAGGGTTTTTGGGGTCCCCTGACCCTGCTGTGTCCCTCCCCAGGTGCAGGAGTTCGAGCACATCAACGGCCGCTGGTCCCTGCCCGAGCTGGGCCCTGGGGGGGTTTTAGGGTCCCTTTTTGGGGTTTTGGGGATGGGTTTTTAGGGTTTGGGGGGTTTTTGGGGTGCCCTGACCTTGCTGTGTCCCTCCCCAGGTGCAGGAGTTCGAGCACATCAACGGCCGCTGGTCGCTGCCCGAGCTGGCCCCCGAGCCCAGCGCCGACTCCAAGCGCTCGTCCCGCGCCTCCTCCCCCGCCAAGACCGGCCCCCCCAGCCCCGAGCAGAGCGGCCCCCCCAGCCCCGCACCCCCCACGCCCGGTACTGGGGGACACGGCTGGGGACACGGGGACAGGGATGGGGACACGGCTGGGGACACGGCTGGGGACACGGGGACAGGGATGGGGACACGGCTGGGGACACGGGGACAGGGATGGGGACAGGGCTGGGGACACGGGGACAGGGATGGGGACACGGGGACAGGGATGGGGACACAGGGACAGGGATGGGGACACGGGGACAGGGATGGAGACACGGCTGGGGACACAGGGACAGGGAATGAGGACATGGCTGGGGACACAGGCACAGGGATGGGGACACGGGGACAGGGATGGGGACACGGCTGGAGACATGGGGACAGGGATGGGGACATGGGGACAGGGATGGGGACATGGCTGGGGACACGGGGACAGGGATGGGGACACGGCTGGGGACATGGGGACAGGGATGGGGACATGGGGACAGGGATGGGGACATGGCTGGGGACACGGGGACAGGGATGGGGACACTGGGACACAGCTGGGCACATGGGGACCCAGCTGGAGGCACGGGGACAGGGATGGGGACATGGGGACAGGGGACATGGCTGAGGACAGGAATGGGGACACGTCTGGGGACAGGATGGGGACCGATGTCCTGATGTCCCCTGTCCCCAGCCACGCCGGCGCCCAGCGAGCGCGGGGACGGGCCAGGGCCACCCCCGGACAGGGACGAGGGTGACACCAGGGACGAGAAGGAGCCCAAAGGCCCCGAGAAGATGGAGACAGATGTGAGTGGCACAACTGTCCCCAACCTTGTCCCCAACCTTGTCCCCACCACGTCCTCCCTGTTCCCAGTCACGTTCTCCTTGTCCCCAGTTCCGTCCCATCCTTGTCCCCAGCTGTGTCCTGGCTGTCCCCAGCTGTCCCCAGCGCTGTCCTCACCCTCCTGTCCCTGTCCCCATCCTTGTCCCATCCTTGTCCCCAGCTGTCCCCACCCTTCTGTCCCTGTCCCCATCCCCGTCCCTGTCCCCTCCCCACCGTTGTCCCCGTGTCCCCCCCTCACTGTCACTCTCGGAGGGGGGGTGATGTCCCCATGGGGACACCGAGGGTGACAGCCCCGCCCTGTCCCCGCAGCCTCCTGTCCCCGAGGTGCCACCGTCACCGGGCGATGGCAGCGAGGCCGAAGGGCCCCGCAAGGGGGACGAGGAGGAGGGACCCGGCCACAGGGACCCCGAGGCCGAAGGGCCCCCGGCCCGCGAGGAGCGGCCAGGTGAGACCCCCCAGGAAACCCCAAATCCCAGGAAACCCCAAATCCCGGATACCCCAAATCCCAGAAACCCCAAATCCCCAAAACCCCAAATCCCAGAAACCCTAAATTCCAAAAACCCCAAATCACTGGAAAACCCCAAATCCCAGAACACCAAATCCCAGAACCCCAAATCCCAGAACCCCAAATCCCTGGAAAACCCCAAACCCCAAAAACCCCAAACCCCGAATCCCTGGAAAGCCCCCAAAACCCCAAATCCCAACAACCCCAAATCCCAGAACCCCAAATCCCTGGAAAACCCCAAACCCCAAAAACCCCAAACCCCGAATCCCTGGAAAACCCCAAAAGCCCCAAACCCCGAATCCCTGGAAAACCCCAAAAGCCCCAAACCCCGAATCCCTGGAAAATGCCAAAAACCCCAAACCCCGAATCCCTGGAAAGCCCCCAAAACCCCAAATCCCAACAACCCCAAATCCCAGAACCCCAAATCCCTGGAAAACCCCAAATCCCAAAAACCCCAAACCCCAAAAGCCCCAAACCCCGAATCCCTGGAAAACCCCAAAAGCCCCAAACCCCGAATCCCGCCCCGCTGCCCTGGCAGGAGCCGAGGCCGAGAAGGTTCCGGGGCTGGACAAGGGGGACGAGAAGGCCCCGGAGGAGGAGCCCAAGGAGCGCCCGGGGGACCCCGACCCCAAAAGAGGTGCCGGGGGCGGGGCTTAGAGGAAGGGGCGTGGCCTAAGCAAGACTGTGTTGTGTTTGATAGGAGGCGTGGCCTAACTTGCAGTGGGTGGGGCTTAATGGAAAGAGGAGTGGCCTAACAGAGTGGGTGGTGCTTAACTGAAAGGGCGTGGCCCAATGCAGAGTGGGCAGGGTTTAATGGAAAGGGGAGTGGCCTAAACTGGAGGGGGTGGGGCTTAACTCACCCCTTATCTCATTTATTGTTGGCTGATTTTCAGGGGGGCTGGGGGTGTTTTGGGGTGCCCGGGGGGGGGTCAAACACGTCCCTGTGCCCCCCAAACGTGTCCCTGACCTCCCAAATGTGTCCCCAACCCCCCCAAACCTGTCCCTGACTCTCCAAATCTGTCCCTGACCCCCCAAATGAGTCCCTGACCCCCCAAACGAGTCCCTGACCCCCCCAAACATCTCCCTGACCTCCCCAAACATGTCCCTGACCCCCCAAACATGTCTCTAACACCCCAAACATGTTGCTGACCCCCCAGACCTGTCCCTGACCCCCCCAGACCTGTCCCTGGCCCCCCAAACAAGTCCTTCATCCCCCAAACGTGTCCCTGTCCCCCCCAAACATCTCCCTGACCTCCCCAAATGAAACCCTGACCCCCCCAAACCTGTCCGTGACCCCCCAAACCTGTCCCTGACCCCCCAAACGAGTCCCTGACCCCCCCAAACCTGTCCGTGACCCCCCAAACCTGTCCCTGACCCCCCAAACGAGTCCCTGACCCCCCCAAACCTGTCCCTGACCCCCCAAACGAGTCCCTGACCCCCCCAAACCTGTCCGTGACCCCCCAAACGTGTCCCCGCCCCGCAGAGGAGCTGAAGGCCGAGAAGGAGCCCCGGCCGGACGCGCGGCCCAACGGCCGGCGGGAGGACAGGGCCGAGAAGCCGCGGTTCATGTTCAACATCGCCGACGGCGGCTTCACGGGTGAGCACGGGGACACCCGGGGACACGAGGGGACAGCCAGGGACAGGGAGGGGACAGCCAGGGATAGCCAGGGACAGCCAGGGACAGCCAGGGGACAGGGAGGGGACAGCCAGGGATAGCCGGGGACAGCCAGGGGACAGGGAGGGGATAGCCAGGGACAGGGAGGGGACAGCCAGGGACAGCCAGGGATAGCCAGGGATAGCCAGGGGACAGCCAGGGACAGGGAGGGGATAGCCAGGGACAGCCAGGGACAGCCAGGGACAGCCAGGGATAGCCGGGGACAGCCAGGGGACAGGGAGGGGATAGCCAGGGACAGCCAGGGGACAGCCAGGGGACAGGGAGGGGACAGCCAGGGATAGCCGGGGACAGGGAGGGGACAGCCAGGGACAGCCAGGGGATAGACAGGGACAGCCAGGGACAGCCAGGGACACCTCGGGGACACCCAGGGGATGGCAGGGACACCCGGGGACACCTGGGGACAGCCAGCAGACAGCGGGGACAGCCAGGGATAGCCAGGGACACCCAGGGGACACCCCGGGACAGCCAGGGATAGCCAGGGGACAGTCAGGGACACCAAGGGGAGACCCAGGGGACACCCGGGGACACCCAGGGGACACCCCAGGGGACCCCCTGACCCGCTGCCCCCCGGCAGAGCTGCACACGCTGTGGCAGAACGAGGAGCGCGCCGCCATCTCCTCGGGGAAGCTCAACGAGATCTGGCACCGGCGCCACGACTACTGGCTGCTGGCCGGGATCGTCCTGTATCCTTGGTGTCACCGCGGGGATTTGGGGTGTCACCGCGGGGATTTGGGGACAGTGACAGCACGGTGAGGGTGGCACTGGCACCAGGCTGCTGGCCGGGATCGTCCTGTATCCTTGGTGTCACCACGGGGATTTGGGGTGTCACCGCGGGGATTTGGGGACAGTGACAGCACGGTGAGGGTGACACTGGCACCAGGCTGCTGGCCGGGATCGTCCTGTATCCTTGGTGTCACCGCAGGGATTTGGGGTGTCCTCGGGCTGGGGACAGTGACAGCACGGTGAGGGTGACAAAGTGAGGGTGACAGCACGGTGAGGGTGACAGCACGGTGAGGGTGACAGCCAGGAGAGGGTGGCATCCATTCGTGGTGTGCTGTGTCTGGGGGATGTTGGGGACAGGGAGATGTGATGATGCAGTGACAGGGTGACACGGTGACACGATGGCAGGTGACACAGTGACAGGTGATAGTGTGACACAGTGACAGGTGACACAGTGACATGGTGACAGGTGACACAGTGACATGGTGACAGGTGACAGTGACACAGTGATAGGTGACAGAGTGACACAATGACACGGTGACACAGTGACAGGTGACACGGTGACAGAGGGACACGGTGGCAGTCCTTAGCGCGCAGCCACGGCTCTATGTGCTGTGTAAGGGGGATGTTGGGGACAGGGTGTAGCAGTGACACAGTTACACGGTGACACGGTGACATGGTGACATGGTGGCAGGGTGACACGGTGGCAGTCCTTAGCGCGCAGCCACGGCTCAGTGTGCTGTGTAAGGAGGATTTGGGGACAGGGTGACACGGTGGCAGGGTGACACAGTGACATAATGACATGGTGGCAATCCTTAGCACGCAGCCACGGCTCCATGTGCCACGTAAGGGGGATTTGGGGACAGGGTGTAGCGGTGACACGGTGGCAGGGTGACAGGTGACACGGTGACACAATGACACGGTGACACGGTGGCAGTCCTTAGCGCGCAGCCACGGCTCCGTGTGCCGTGTAAGGGGGATTTGGGGACAGGGTGTAGCAGTGACACAGTGACACGGTGACACAGTGGCAGGGTGACAGGTGACACGGTGACACGGTGGCAGGGTGACAGGTGACACGGTGACACGGTGGCAGTCCTTAGCGCGCAGCCACGGCTACGCGCGCTGGACCGACATCCAGAACGACGGCGCCTTCGGGGTCATCAACGAACCCTTCAAGGGCGAGGCCTCCAAGGGCAACTTCCTGGAGATGAAGAACAAGTTCCTGGCGCGCCGCTTCAAGGTCAGCGCCCGTGGTGGCACCGGGTGGCACGGGGGTGACAGCGAGGGTGGCCTTGCACAAGGGGCTGGGATGAGCGGGAAGGGAGCCGAGGGTGCTCGGACACCTGGGTGGGGGCTGCAGGTGTTGGGTGAGGTCAGGGTTGGACACCTGGGCTCTCCAGGTGTTGGGTGAGGTCAGGGTTGGGCGCTTGGACATCTGTGTCGTCCAGATGTTGGTGAGGTCAGGGCTGGACCCACCAACAGCTGGATGCTCCAGCTGTTGGTGAGGTCATAGGTGGGTGGGTGTCTGGACACCTGGGACCTCCAGCTGTTGGGTTTCCCCACATCTGACCCCACCAACACCTGGCCCCTCCAGCTGTTGATGAGGTCAGGGCTGGACCCACCAACACCTGGATCCTCCAGATGTTGGGTTTACCTCAAACCTGGACCCAACACCTGGATCTTCCAGCTGTTGATGAGGTCAGGGCTGGACCCTCCAGATGTTGATGGGGTCATAGGTGGGTGTCTGGACACCTGGCCCCTCCAGCTGTTGATGAGGTCGGGGCCGGCCCCTCCAGCTGTTGATGGGGTCAGGGCTGGCCCCACCAACACCTGGATCCTCCAGATGATGAGGTCAGGGTTGGACCCACCAACACCTGGCCCCTCCAGCTGTTGATGGGGTCAGGGCCAGCCCTTCCAGCTGTTGATGGGGTCAGGGCTGCCCCCTCCAGCTGTTGATGGGGTCAGGGTCGGCCCCTCCAGCTGTTGATGGGGTCGGGGCTGGCCCCACCCACACCTGGCCCCTCCAGCTGTTGATGAGGTCAGGGCTGGCCCCTCCAGCTGTTGATGAGGTCAGGGCCAGCCCTTCCAGCTGTTGATGGGGTCAGGGCTGGCCCCTCCAGCTGTTGATGGGGTCGGGGCCGGCCCCTCCAGCTGTTGATGGGGTCGGGACCGGCCCCACCCACACCTGGCCCCTCCAGCTGTTGATGAGGTCAGGGCCAGCCCTTCCAGCTGTTGATGAGGTCAGGGCCAGCCCTTCCAGCTGTTGATGGGGTCGGGGCCAGCCCCTCCAGCTGTTGATGGGGTCAGGGCCAGCCCTTCCAGCTGTTGATGGGGTCAGGGCTGCCCCCTCCAGCTGTTGATGGGGTCGGGGCCAGCCCCTCCAGCTGTTGATGGGGTCGGGGCCAGCCCCTCCAGCTGTTGATGGGGTCGGGGCCGGCCCCACCCGCGCCCCCTGCCCCGCTGACGCCCCCCTGCCCCGCCGCAGCTCCTGGAGCAGGCGCTGGTGATCGAGGAGCAGCTGCGCCGCGCCGCCTACCTGAACATGACGCAGGACCCCAGCCACCCCGCCATGGCCCTCAACACGCGCTTCGCCGAGGTCGAGTGCCTGGCCGAGAGCCACCAGCACTTGTCCAAGGAGTCGCTGGCGGGCAACAAGCCGGCCAACGCCGTGCTGCACAAGGGTAAGAGGCGGCAGGGCCGGCGCGCCCGGCGCGGACGCCCGGTGTAGCGCCCGCCTCGCTGCTCTGTACGCGCTGTGTGACGCCATTAAAGAGGGGTTCTGCTCCCAACGCCGCCTCCCGGTGTCTCCTTGCTCTGCGTGCGCTTCCGCGGGGGCTGGGCCGCGCCGGGGTGCCGGGGCGCGGGGGAAGCGCGAGCGAGGCCGGAGTAAGGTCCGAGTAAAGTCGGAGTAAGGTCCCAGTAAAGTCTGATAAAGGTCCCAGTAAAGTCTGATTAAGGTGCCAGTAAAGTCCGAGCAAAGTCTGATTAAGGTGCCAGTAAAGTCTGAGTAAAGTCGGATTAAGGTGCCAGTGAAGTCTGATTAAGGTGCCACTAAAGTCCCAGTGAAGTCTGATTAAGGTGCCAGTAAAGTCTGAGTAAAGTCAGATTAAGGTGCCAGTAAAGTCCCAGTAAAGTCGGATTAAGGTCTGAGTAAAGTCCAAGTAAAGTCTGATTAAGGTGCCAGTAAAGTCTGATAAAGGTGCCAGTAAAGTCCCAGTAAAGTCAGATTAAGGTGCCAGTAAAGTCTGATTAAAGTGCCAGTAAAGTCCAAGTGAAGTCAGATTAAGGTGCCAGTAAAGTCCGAGTAAAGTCGGACTAAAGTCAGGTTAAGGTCGGAGCTAAGTCCTAATAAAGGATTTTATTAGGTCAGAATAAGGTTGGAGTAAAGTCCGAGTAAGGTTGGAGTAAAGTCGGACTAAAGTCCCAGTAAAGACCTAGTAAAGTCCAAATAAGCTCGGAGTAGAGCCCTAGTAAAGTCGGAGTACGAACAGCATAAAGTCAGAGTAAAGTCTGAATAAGGTCGGCATGAAGTCGGACTAAAGTCTTAGTAAAGTTCTGAGTAAAGTCCTCGTAAATTCTGAGTGAGCTCGGAGTAAGATCGGAGTAAAGCCAGTGTAAGGAGGGAGGTGCATGGAGGGGTTGTGGCTTGGCGCTGAGGTGGCTCTGCTGAGTAGCTGTGGTGTAAAGCTGGAGTATGTTCCTAGTGCCGTCCTGTGTGTATCTCTGGAGTAGTTTACGCCTTGGTCCCTTCTCCCTTCCCTCCCTCCCTTCCTCCTCGCCCGGGGGTGTTTTGGTGGAGTATCCCCGGAGTATCCCCGCAGTGCATGCTGGGAGTAAGCCTGGAGTAGCGCCGGTGTTTGCATGCGCCGGAGCACCCCGGTGTAAGCCCGGAGTATCCCCGGTGTAATTAATGCGTAAAGCCCAGAGGACTCCGGAGGGATGAGCTGAGTAAACCCGGAGTATCCCTGGTGTATTTAATGCCAGGAATATCCCTGGAGTAACTCCAGAGCACACCGGAGTCACCTCCGCCGTGTCCGAGGAGTAGCCACAGAGTAGCCACAGAGTAGCCCTGTGTGTGCAGGCCTGCAGTAAGGCGGGAGTAACCCTGGAGTATCTCTGGAGTACCTCGAGGAGATACTCAGAGTAAGGAGCACACCTGGGGTATCTCTGCTGTGGGCGAGGCACACCCTGAGTAAGACAGGGGTAAACCTTGAGTAAGTCAGGAGTACACCCCGAGTAAGTCAGGAGTACACCCAGAGTAAGTCAGGAGTACACCCCGAGTAACTCCGGAGCACCCCCCGGGTACTCCCACCCTACTCACACCCCCCGAGTAAGCTCCGAGTACCCCCTGAGTAACTCCCAGCTCCTCCCCCTCCCTCTCCCCACCCCCCCATTCTCACGTGAGTATCTCCCACCCACCCCCTCCCCGCGAGTAACCCGCGAGTAACCCGCGAGTAACCTGTGAGTAAGCTGCGAGTAGGCTGCGAGCGGGTGCGGGACGGCCCCCCGGCGCTGACGGGCGGCTCTTTCTCTCTCTCTGTCCCCCCCGGCCCCGCGGGCAGTGCTGAACCAGCTGGAGGAGCTGCTGAGCGACATGAAGGCGGACGTGACGCGCCTGCCGGCCACGCTGTCCCGCATCCCCCCCATCGCCGCCCGCCTGCAGATGTCCGAGCGCAGCATCCTCAGCCGCCTGGCCAGCAAGGGCACCGAGAGCCACCCCCCGCCCGTGAGTGACCCCTGGGGACACTGCCATTGTCACCCTGTCACACTGCCACCCTGTCACACTGTCACCCTGCCCTGGGGACATTGTCACCCTGCCCCTGCCACCACGGCATCCTCGGCCGCCTGGCCAGCAAGGGCACCGAGAGCCACCCCCCGCCCGTGAGTGACCCCTGGGGACACTGCCATTGTCACCCTGTCACCCTGTCACCCTGTCACACTGTCACCCTGCCCTGGGGACATTGTCACCCTGCCCCTGCCACCAGGGCATCCTCAGCGGTTTGGCCAGCAAGGGCACCGAGAGCCACCCCCTGCCCGTGAGTGACCCCTGGGGACACTGCCATTGTCACCCTGCCCTGGGGACATCGGTATTGTCACCCTGTCACACTGTCACCCTGTCACCCTGTCACACTGTCACCCTGTCACATTGTCACACTGTCACCCTGCCCTGGGGACATCAGCATTGCCACCCTGTCACCTGGCCCCAGGGACATTGTCCACCACCTTGGGGACACCCGTGACCTTGGGGACACTTTGTCCTGAGGACACCCCTGGCCGTGGGGGTGAGGGTGGCACCGGGAGGTGACCCTGGAGGTGACAGTGGGAGGGTGGCACCAGGAGGTGACAGTGGGAAGTGACAGCGGGGGGGTGACAGTGGGAGGTGACAGTGGGAGGTGACAGCGGGGGGGTGACAGTGGGAGGTGACAGAGGGGGGGTGGCACCAGGAGGTGACCCCGGAGGTGACAGCAGGAGGTGACAGCGGTGGGGGGGTGACCCCGGAGGTGACCCCGGAGGTGACCCCGGAGGTGACCCCGTGTCCCTGTCCCTGTCCCCAGACCTTCCCGCCGGGGCCCTACGCCACCCCCCCGAGCTACGGGGGCACCTTCGGGACCCCCCCGGCCGGAGCCCTCCCCCACCCCGGGGGGGCCAACTACAGCCAGATGCCACCGGGCTCCTTCATCTCCGGTGAGCCGGGGGACACGGGGGACAGAAATGGGACACTGGGGGGACAGAAATGGGACACTGGGGGGACAGAAATGGGGACATTGGGGGACAGAAATGGGGCATGGGGGACAGAAATGGGGACATTGGGGACAGAAATGGGACATTGGGGGACAGAAATGGGGACATTGGGGGACAGAAATGGGACATTGGGGGACAGAAATGGGACACGGGGGACAGAAATGGGACATTGGGGACAGAAATGGGACATTGGGGGACAGAAATGGGACATTGGGGGACAGAAATGGGACACGGGGGACAGAAATGGGACATTGGGGGACAGAAATGGGACACGGGGGACAGAAATGGGACATTGGGGGACAGAAATGGGGACATTGGGGGACAGAAATGGGACATTGGGGGACAGAAAGGGGACACGGGGGACAGAAAGGGGACACGGGGGACAGAAATGGGACATTGGGGGACAGAAATGGGACACGGGGGACAGAAATGGGACATTGGGGGACAGAAATGGGACATTGGGGGACAGAAAGGGGACACTGGGGGACAGAAACGGGACACGGGGGACAGAAATGGGGACATTGGGGGACAGAAATGGGACATTGGGGGACAGAAAGGGGACACGGGGGACAGAAATGGGGACATTGGGGGACAGAAATGGGACATTGGGGGACAGAAAGGGGACACGGGGGACAGAAATGGGACATTGGGGGACAGAAATGGGACATTGGGGGACAGAAAGGGGACACGGGGGACAGAAATGGGGACATTGGGGGACAGAAAGGGGACACGGGGGACAGAAAGGGGACATTGGGGACAGAAATGGGACACGGGGGACAGAAATGGGACACGGGGGACAGAAATGGGACATTGGGGGACAGAAACGGGACATTGGGGGGACAGAAAGGGGACACTGGGGGGACAAATGGGACATTGGGGGGACACACGGGACATTAGGGGACAGAAATGGGACACTGGGGGGACAAACTGGGGACACTGAGGGGAGAAATGGGACACGGGGGGGACACATGGGACATTGGGGGACAAACTGGGGACACTGGGGGACAGAAAGGGGACACTGGGGGGGTCTCTGGTCCGTGGGGGGGGGGGCTCTCGGGGGTCCCTGAGGGTGTCATTGGGTGGGGGGAGGGGAAGGAGGGAGGTCCTTGGAGGGGTCATTTGGGGAGGGGTCCCTGGAGGGGGAGGGGGTCCCAGGGGTGTCACCCATGGGTGGGGGTCCCTTCCCCCCCCCCGACCCCCCCGTGCCCCTCCCCCAGCCTAGAACGGCCCCGCGGTGCTGCTGAAGCGGGGTGGGGGTGGGGGGGGGTTCCCATGGGTGGGGGTCTCTGGGGGGGTTCCCATGGGTGGGGTGGGGGTCCCACGGGTGGGGTGGGGGTCCCTGACCCCCCCTGACCCCCCCCGTGCCCCTCCCCCAGCCTCGAACGGCCCCGCGGTGCTGGTGAAGCGGGGTGGGGGTGGGTTCCCATGGGTGGGGGGTCTCTGGGGGGGGTTCCCATGGGTGGGGGTCTCTGGGGGGGGTTCCCATGTGTGGGGGGGGTCCCACGGGTGGGGTGGGGGTCCCTGACCCCCCCGTGCCCCTCCCCCAGCCTCGAACGGCCCCGCGGTGCTGGTGAAGCGCGAGGCGGAGGCGCTGGAGCGGAAGGAGCCGCGGGGGGGGGAGGTGATCTGCATCGACGACTGAGGGGGGGCGGGGCCTGGGGGGGGCCCCCCCGCCCCTCCCCCCCCTCGCCAGCCCCGCCCCGGGGTGGCCCCGAGCGCGGCGGGGGGAGGGGCGGGGGCGGTTTCGTTGGTTTTGGTTTTTTGTTTTTTTTTTTTTGGTTTTTTTTTTTTTTTTTTTTGGGGGGGGGGGGGTGGGGGGGGGGGAGGGGGGGTTATAAATATGGAATTCTATAAATATGGATTTATGGGGGCGGGGCGCTCCCCGCCCCTCCCCCCCCCCCCCCGCGCTCGGGCTCCTGTTCAACCGCAGCGAATAAACCCCGGATCCTTCCTTGGCTACCGACGCCGCCTCCGCGCTGGCCACGCCCGAGGGGGGGCGGCGGGCAGGGGAGGGGGGACCTCGGGGGTGGGGGGGTGGCGATCGGGAATTGGGGTGTGGCTACTGCTGGGGTGGGCGTGGCTACCGCGAGGATGGGTGTGGCTACTGTCAGGATGGTCGTGGCTACCATGGAGATGGTCGTGGCTACCGTGGGGATGGGTGTGGCTACCGCGGGGATGGGTCTGGCTATCATGGGGATGGGTGTGGCTACTGTCAGGATGGTCGTGGCTACCATGGAGATGGTCGTGGCTACCGTGGGGATGGGCATGGCTACCATGGGGGTGGGTGTGGCTACCATGGGGATGGGTCTGGCTACCATGGGGATGGTCATCGCTAACGTGGGGATGGGTGTGGCTACCATGGGGATGGGTGTGGCTACCATGCAGGTGGGTGTGGCTACTGTGAGGATGGTCGTGGCTACCATCAAGGCGGTCATGGCTATCATGGGGGTGGGTGTGGCTACCATCAGGATGGTCGTGGCTACCATGGGGATGGTCATGGCTACCGTGGGGATGGTCATGGCTACCATGGAGAGGGTTGTGGCTACCATGGGGACGGTCATGGCTACTGTGCGGATACGCATGGCTACTGTCAGGATGGGCATGGCTACAATGGAGATGGGCATGGCTACCATGGAGATGATCACAGCCACCATGGGGATGGGTGTGGCTACTGTCAGGATGGGCATGGCTACCATCAAGGTGCTCATGGCTACTGTCAGGATGGTCGTGGCTACCGTGGCAGTGGTCACCTGGGGGTGGTGTGCTGGGCGTGGCTACCATCAAGGCGGTCATGGCTACCATGGGGGTGGTCATGGCAACCCCTGGGATGGGCATGGCTACCATCAGGGTGGTCACCTGAGGGTGGTGGCCACCAGGAGTTGGGGTTTGGCCACTGGTGGGGTGGGCGTGGCTACCATGGGGATGGGCGTGGCTACCATCAGGATAGTCGTGGCTACCATCAGGATAGTCGTGGCTACCGTGGTGATGGGCGTGGCCGGGGGGGGGAATTCCCGTTTTTTTGAGGCTCTTTTGGGCCGTTTTGCCCGAATTTCGGCATTTTGGGGGCGCGCGGCGCCGGGGGCGGAGCTGGAGGACTGAGGGACGATAGAGACGGGCGCTGGAGGAGTGAGCGTCGCTTCCGGGTTTGTGGAAGAACCATAGAGAAAAGCGGAACTTCCGGTTTCCTGGCGGGGAAAACCATAGAGATGAGCGCCGGAGGACTGAGCGTCACTTCCGGCCCGCCGAACCATAGAAAGCTCCATTTTTCTCTCTGCCCGCGTGATTCTGGAGCCGGCTCTGATTGGTGAGAAGGTCGGTGACGAAAGAAGCTCTGAACCAATGAGAAGGCGAGGCGGGCACTGAGGGCGGGTCACGTGACCGGAACAGGAAGCGGGAGCGTCGCTATGGTGAGAACTGGGATGGGGAACTGGGGAAACTGGGGGGGACTGGGATGGACTGGGAGGGACTGGGATGGACTGGGATGGACTGGGAGGGACTGGGATGGACTGGGAGGGACTGGGATGGACTGGGATGGACTGGGAGGGACTGGGGGGGACTGGGATGGACTGGGGGGGACTGGGGGGGTCCCTGGGGGTCCCCGGGGGCGCGGCCCTGGGAGTTCCTGCTGCTTCCCGGGCTGACACCGGCCCGTTCCGGCCCGTACTGGTTTGTACTGGTTTGTACTGGTTTGTACTGGTTTGTGCTGGTTTGTGCCGGTTGCAGACGGCGGCGCTGACGCAGGGCCTGGAGCGGGTGCCGGCCCAGGCCGGGTACCTCGTCATCAGCGACGGCGCCGTGCTGGCCGTGAGGGGGAGGGGTCCCAAAAACCGGGGGGGGAGGGGGGTCCCCAAAATTGGGGGGAGGGGGAAGCAGAAAAGCGGGGGGAGGGGTCCCTAAAAATGGGGGGGGGCGGGAATTGGGAGGTCCCAAAAATTGGGGAGGGGTCTCTAAAATTGGGGGGGGGGAGGCAAAAAATTTGGGGGGGGGGTGGGGTCTCTAAAATTTGGGTGTTCCAAAATCTGCGGGGGGGGGGGGCAAAAATTGGGGGGAAGGGGGGGAAAATTTGGGAGGGTTCAAAAAATTTTTGGGGGGTTCCTAAATTCAGAGAGGGGTCCCTAAAAACTGGGGGTTCCCGGGTGGTTTTTGGGGCATTTTTGGGGGATTTTTCTTCTCTGGGAGCCTCCATTTTTTGGGGGGGGGATCTTGGAGTGAAAATTCCCAAAATATTTTGGGGGATCCCCAGGAATTTTGGGAGCTTTTAGGGGTTCCCAGCTGCTTTTTGGGGTGGTTTTTGGGATTTTTTTTTTTTCCCCCTCTGGGCTCCCCCAATTTTTTTGGGATCTTCCCCTGAAAATTCCAAAAAAAATTTTTTTGGGATCCCCAGGAATTTGGGGAATTTTTGGGGGGGTTCTCGGGCCAGTTTTTGGGGTGGTTTTGCTGCATTTTGGAGCCGGTTTTTGGGGATTTTTTTTTTTTTCCCGGGCTCTTCCCCCTGAGAATTCCCAGGAAAGTTTTGGGGTTCCCCAAATCCCGAATTTTCCCTCCCCAGTCCTCGGGGGACCTGGAGAACGACGAGCACACGGCCACCGTCCTGCAGGGCCTGGTGGCCACGGCGCTGGGGCTGCGGCTGCCCCGCGGCCACGAGCCGCCCTTCCGGCGCCTCTCGGGTGAGCCCCGGCACAAAAACGGCCCAAAACGGCCCAAAACAGACCCAGAATGGTCCAAAATGGCACAAAAATGGCACAAAATGGCACAAAAATGGCACAAAATGGGACAAAACGGCACAAAATGGCACAAAATGGCACAAAACAGTCCCAGAATGGTCAAAAATGGCACAAAAATGGCACAAAATGGCACAAAAATGGCACAAAATGGGACAAAACGGCCCAAAATGGCCCAAAATGGTCCAAAATGGCACAAAATGGGACAAAATGGCACAAAATGGCACAAAATGGGACAAAATGGACCCCAAAATGGCACAAAACGGCCCAAAACAGACCCAGAATGGTCCAAAATGGCACAAAAATGGCACAAAATGGGACAAAATGGCACAAAATGGGACAAAATGGACCCAAAAATGGCACAAAATGGCACAAAAACGGCACCAAAATGGCACAAAATTGTCCAAAATGGGACAAAATGGCCCAAAATGGAACCCAAAATGGCAGAAAATGGTCCAAAATGGGACAAAATGGCCCAAAATGGCCCCAAAAATGGTATAAAACGGCCAAAAACAGACCCAGAATGGTCCAAAACAGCACAAAACGGCACAAAACGGCACAAAAATGGCACAAAATGGGACAAAACGGCCCCAAAATGTCCCCAGAAGTCCCTGCAGGGGGTGGCCCTGTCCCCACTGTCCCCGTTGTCCCCAGCGGTGTTTGGGGAGCTCTCCCTCCCTGTCACTGTCCCTGGTGGCTCTGGGGACACGGGGGTGGCTCTGGGGACACGGGGGTGGCTCTGGGGACACCAAGGATGGCTCTGGGGACACCAAGGATGGCTCTGGGGACACAGGGGTGGCTCTGGGGACACCAAGGATGGCTCTGGGGACACCAAGGATGGCTCTGGGGACACAGGGGTGGCTCTGGGGACACCAAGGATGGCTCTGGGGACACTGGGGGTGGCTCTGGGGACACCAAGGATGGCTCTGGGGACACGGGGGTGGCTCTGGGGACACAGGGGTGGCTCTGGGGACACCAAGGATGGCTCTGGGGACACTGGGGGTGGCTCTGGGGACACCAAGGATGGCTCTGGGGACACGGGGGTGGCTCTGGGGACACGGGGATGGCTCTGGGGACACCAAGGATGGCTCTGGGGACACTGGGGGTGGCTCTGGGGACACGGGGATGGCTCTGGGGACACCAAGGATGGCTCTGGGGACACACGGCTGGCCCTGGGGACACCAAGGGTGGCTCTGGGGACACCAAGGATGGCTCTGGGGACACGGGGATGGCTCTGGGGACACAGGGGTGGCTCTGGGGACACGGGGGTGGCTCTGGGGACACCAAGGGTGGCCCTGTCCCCACTGTCCCCGTTGTCCCCAGTGGTGTTTGGCGAGCACTCCCTCCTCGTCACTGTCTCGGGACAGAAACTCTTCGTGGTCAAGCGCCACCACCACGTCCAGGAGCCGGTGGCCGTGTGAAAGATGTCCCCAAAGTGTCCCCAAAGTGTCCCCAGAGGGGGTGGCACCGCCCCCGGCCGCCTTCTGCTGTCCCCAGAGCGTCCCCAGATCCCCCCCGTGGGGACAATAAACGACGTCCGAGGGTGGCTGTGGCGCTTTGTGACCTCCTTGGGGACATCCAGGTGGCACCAGGGGACATCCAGGTCACCCTTGGGGACATCCAGACCCTCCTGGGGACATCCAGGCCACCCTTGGGGACATCCAGACCCTCCTGGGGACATCCAGGTGACACCACCAGGTGACATCCAGCTTTCTTTATTGGCAATAAATAACAGGGACAGAGGTGCCACCCTTGTCCCCAGTGTCCCCAACCCGGGGGTGGCACTGCAGGCCCCTCCCCTCCCCCCCCTCCCCCACTTTGGCTCGGGGACGCTTCCTCAATGTCCCCAAATGTCCCCAAAATCCCGACGCCAAGCGCGAGCACGGCTCCAGGCCGTGTCCCCAAAGTGTCCCCAAGGTCCCCTCCTCCATGGCATGTGGCAGTGGTAGCAACCCCCCCATTGTCCCCAAAGTGTCCCCAAGGCTCTGGGGGTGGCCCTGGGACACTGGGGTGGCTCTGTCCCCAGTGTCCCCTGTCCCCAAAGTTCCCCCAAGGCTCTGGGGGTGGCCCTGTCCCCTTGGTCCCTGTCCCCGGTGTCCCCAAGGCCCTGGAAGTGGCCCTGAGGACACTGGGGGTGGCCCTGTCCCCACGATGTCCCCAAGCTGTCCCCGTTGTGCCAGCACCATCCCCCCTGTCCCAGTGGTGTCCCCAATGTCCCCAAGCTGTCCCCACAGTCCCAGTGCTGTCTGTGCCACCCCAGTGGTGTCACCATGATGTCCCCAGTGTCCCAGCGCTGTCCCCACTGTCCCCTCGCTGTCCCCTCGCTGTCCCCACCCTGTCCCCAGCTGTCCCCTCGTTGTCCCCACCCTGTCCCCAGCTGTCCCCTCGCTGTCCCCTCGCTGTCCCCACCCTGTCCCCAGCTGTCCCCAGCTGTCCCCTCTCTGTCCCCACCCTGTCCCAGCTGTCCCCGCTGTCACTTGACGGGTGGCACCACGAGCACCTTGCACTCCCTCTTGGCGATCTTGTCCAGGGCCAGCACGGCTTTGTCACCCGCGGGCAGGTACAGGGGACGTCCCACGGGGGACCCCACGGGGGGCGTGATGGCCCTGCGCTCCATCACGCTGCCAGACCTGGGCACGGGGACAGCAGTGTCACCTGTGTCACCTCAGTGTCACCTGTGTCACCTCAGTGTCACCTGTGTGTCACCTGTGTCACCTCAGTGTCACCTGTGTCACCTCAGTGTCACCCACAGTGTCCCTGTGTCACCCCGGGGTGATGGCCCTGCGCTCCATCACGCTGCCAGACCTGGGCACGGGGACAGCAGTGTCACCTGTGTGTCACCTGTGTGTCACCTCAGTGTCACCTGTGTCACCTGTGTGTCACCTCAGTGTCACCTGTGTCACCCCAGTGTCACTCTCGGATCACCCACAGTGTCACCTGTGTCACCCAAGGCAGTGGTGGCACCTCCCTGTGTCACCCCCAGTGTCCCTTTGTCACATCCCAGTCCCCCCCAATCCCCCCATTCCCCTTCCCAGTTGCTCCCAGTCCCCCCAAACCCCCTCCCAGCCCATCCCAGTGGCTCCCAGTGCCCCAAATCCTCCTCCCAGTGGCTCCCAGTTGCTCCCAGTCCCCCCCAGTGGCTCCCAGTCCCCTCCAGTGCCCCAAATCCTCCTCCCAGTGGCTCCCAGTTGCTCCCAGTGCCCCAAATCCTCCTCCCAGTTGCTCCCAGTGCCCCAAATCCTCCCAGTCCCCTCCAGTGCCCCAAATCCTCCTCCCAGTCCCCTCCCAGTCCCCTCCAGTGCCCCAAATCCTCCTCCCAGTGGCTCCCAGTGCCCCAAATCCTCCTCCCAGTGGCTCCCAGTGGCTCCCAGTACCTCATGAGGTGGCTGCGGGCCGGCTGCTGGTGGGAGAAGGACTGGGAGCGGCCCAGTCCGGCCACCAGTTCCCGCACGGCCGGGGAGCTGGGGCTGCTCTTGCGGGACACGGGGCGCGCCTCGGGCGGGGCGCTGCTGACGCTGGCCGTGAACTGCAGCTTCAGCTTCATGTGCTGCGACAGCTGCGGCACAGCGCGGCACGCTGCGGGCACTGGGAGGGACTGGGAGGGGATTGGGGGCACTGGGGGGGGATTTGGGGGCACTGGGGGGGGATTTGGGGCACTGGGGGGCACTGGGAGGGGATTTGGGGGCACTGGGAGGGGATTTGGGGGCACTGGGAGGGACTGGGAGGGGATTTGGGGGGCACTGGGGGGCACTGGGAGGAGGTTTGAGGGCACTGGGAGGAGATTTGGGGTCACTGGGGGGCACTGGGAGGGGATTGGGGGGCACTGGGAGGGGATTTGGGGGCACTGGGAGGGGATTTGGGGGCACTGGGGGGCACTGGGAGGGGATTTGGGGGCACTGGGAGGGGATTTGGGGCACTGGGAGGAGATTTGGGGTCACTGGGGGGCACTGGGGGGGGATTGGGGGGCACTGGGGGGGGATTTGGGGCACTGGGAGGGGATTTGGGGCACTGGTGGCACTGGGAGGGGATTTGAGGGAACTGGGAGAGGATTTGGGGGCACTGGGAGGGGATTTGGGGCACTGGGAGGGGATTTGGGGGCACTGGGAGGGGATTTGGGGCACTGGGAGGGGATTTGGGGGCACTGGGAGGGGATTTGGGGCACTGGGGGGGGATTGGGGGCACTGGGAGGGGATTTGGGGCACTGGGAGGGGATTTGGGGGCACTGGTGGCATTGGGAGTGCACTGGTGGCACTGGGGTGACAGAGGTGACACCAGGGGTGGCACAGGGGTGGCACTGGGGTGGCACTGACCTCAAAGAGGCCGGCCCGCAGCGCCTGGAATGGGGATACTGGGAGCACTGGGAGCACTGGGAATGGGATAACGGGGGGGATAATGGGGACAGGGGTGGCACTGGGGTGACAGAGGTGACACCAGGGGTGGCACAGGGGTGGCACAGGGGTGGCACTGACCTCGAAGAGGCCGGCCCGCAGCGCCTGGAACGGGGATACTGGGGATACTGGGAATGGGATAACGGGGACAGGGGTGGCACTGGTGGCACTGGGGTGACAGAGGTGACACCGGGGGTGGCACAGGGGTGGCACAGGGGTGGCACTGACCTCGAAGAGGCCGGCCCGCAGCGCCTGGAACGGGGATACTGGGAGCACTGGGAATGGGATAACGGGGACAGGGGTGGCACTGGTGGCACTGGGGTGACAGAGGTGACAGAGGTGACACCGGGGGTGGCACAGGTGGCACCGGGGGTGGCACAGGGGTGGCACTGACCTCGAAGAGGCCGGCCCGCAGCGCCTGGAAGGCCACGCGGAAGGTGCGGGCGCTGCCCTTGCGGGAGTAGCCCAGGTTGGTGAGCGGCGTGTGGCAAACCACGGAGTCCAGCGAGCCCCGCGCCTTCCCTGCGGTTCCGGAACGTTCCAGGGAAACGCGGCCGTGCGGGGGGGGGTTGGGGAATTTTGGGGTTTTTTGGGGGGGATTTTTTGGGGTTTCTTTGGAATTTTTTGGGGGATTTTTCAGATTTTTTGGGGTCTTTAGGGGGGGATTTTTTGGGGTTTCTTTGGGATTTTTTTGGGGGATTTTTCAGATTTTTTTGGGGGGGATTTTTTTGGGGTTTCTTTGGGATTTTTCAGATTTTTTGGGATTTTTTTGGGGATTTTTCAGATTTTTGGGGGATTTTTTTGGGGGATTTTTTGGGGTTTCTTTGGGATTTTTCAGATTTTTTGAGGTTTTTTGAGGGGATTTTTTGGGGTTTCTTTGGGATTTTTTTGGGGGGGGATTTTTCAGATTTTTTTTTCTTTTTTTCTGGTGGTGTTTTGGGGGGATTCTTTGGGGAGATTTTTAGGGGTTTTTAGGAATTTTGGATTGTGGGATTTACGGGAATTTTTGGGGGATTTTCAGGGATTTGGGGACAACTCAGACATTCGGGAATTCAGGAATTTGGGGGAATTTTGGGCGATTTTTGGAGTGTTGTGATTTGGGGTCCTCATCTTGTCCTCATTGTCCCCAGTCCCCCCAATGTCCCCAAATGTCCCCAAGTATCCCCAATGTCCCCTATCCCCCCAATGTCCCCAATCCCCTCGATGTCCCCAATCCCCCAATGTCCCCAAATGTCCCCAACGTCCCCAAATGTCCCCTATCCCCCCAATGTCCCCAATCCCCTAGATGTCCCCTATGTCCCCAACATCCCCAATGTCCCCAGTCCCCAAATGTCCCCAACGTCCCCAATCCCCCCGATGTCCCCAATCCCCCAATGTCCCCAACGTCCCCAGTCCCCAATTGTCCCCAACGTCCCCAACATCCCCAATGTCCCCAGTCCCCAAATGTCCCCAATGTCCCCAACATCCCCAATGTCCCCAATCCCCCCGATGTCCCCAATCCCCCCGATGTCCCCAAGTGTCCCCGGTGTCCCCACCAGCAGTGGCCTCGGGTGTCCAGACGAGCCTGACAGCCAGGAAGTCCTGCAGGTCCCCAAATGTCCCCAACATCCCCAATGTCCCCAATCCCCCCGATGTCCCCAAATGTCCCCAACATCCCCAATCCCCCCGATGTCCCCAAGTGTCCCCAACATCCCCAACGTCCCCAATCCCCCCGATGTTCCCAGTCCCCAATGTCCCCAAATGTCCCCAACATCCCCAACGTCCCCAATCCCCTCGATGTCCCCAAATGTTCCCAACATCCCCAATGTCCCCAATCCCCCCGATGTCCCCAATCCCCCCGATGTCCCCAAGTGTCCCCGGTGTCCCCACCGGCGGTGGCCTCGGGTGTCCAGACGAGCCTGACGGCCAGGAAGTCCTGCAGGTCCCCAAATGTCCCCAACATCCCCAACATCCCCAATCCCCCCGATGTCCCCAAGTGTCCCCAACATCCCCAATGTCCCCAATCCCCCCGATGTCCCCAATCCCCCCGATGTCCCCAATCCCCCCGATGTCCCCAAGCGTCCCCGGTGTCCCCACCGGCGGTGGCCTCGGGTGTCCAGACGAGCCTGACGGCCAGGAAGTCCTGCAGGTCGTTGAGCAGGGTGTAGGTGACCGTGAAGCGCTGCAGGGCCACCACGGGCGACTCGCAGGTGGCCGTCATCACGAAGCGCGGCCGCTCCAGCCGGATGCTCGGCAGCCTGAGGGGACAGCGGGGACATCGGGGACATGGAGGTGGCATCACGGGGACATCGCTGAAGGAGCCCCAGAGAGCTCCGGGGTTGTGGTGGCACTGGGACAATGAGGGGACAATGAGGGGACAGGAGGTGGTGGCACACGTAGAAGAACCCAGGAAGGTCTGGAGAGCTTGGGGACATCATGGGGACATCGAGGTGGCATCTTGGGGACACCGCTGAAGGAGCCCCAGATGGCTCCGGGGATGTGGTGGCACTGGGACAATGAGGGGACAATGAGGGGACAATGAGGGGACAGGAGGTGGTGGCACACGTAGAAGAAGCCATGAGGGTCTGGAGAGCTTGGGGACATCATGGGGACAGGGTGGTGGCATCTTGGGGACATCGCTGAAGGAGCCCCAGAGAGCTCCGGGGATGTGGTGGCACTGGGACAATGACGTGGTGGCACATTCAGAGGTGGCCCTGGGCAACAAGGAAAGTCTGGAGAGCTTGGGGACATCACGGGGACATCGAGGTGGCATCTTGGGGACATCGCTGAAGGAGCCCCAGAGAGCTCCAAGGATGTGGTGGCACTGGGACAATGAGGGGACATTGATGGGACAGGAGGTGGTGGCACGTGGAGGGGCAGCCAGGAGGGTCTGGAGAGCTTGGGGACATCATGGGGACATCATGGGGACATTGAGGTGGCATCGTGGGAAAGTCCAGAAAGGAGCCAAAGAACGTTCTGAGGATGGCGGAACATGGGGACAACGAGGTGACAACGAGGTGACAACGAGGTGGTGGCAGCACAGGAGGTTCTGGTGGCCTTGGGGACACCGAGGTGACAGCAGGTGACACTCACCGGTAGTGGGTGACGATGCTGTTGGTGAAGGGCAGCTTCGGCGTCGACCACCGGACCACGGCCACCAGCGGCACCTCCAGGCCCTGCGTGGGGACATCGCTGTCACCGCGGTGTCACCCACGGTGGCCTCCGTGTCCCCAACGATCCCAAGGCCAATGGGGACAACAGGGATTGTCACCAAACCCAGGGACATCATGGTCAAAGGGGGGGTTGGTGGCATCTTGGGGAGCCTGGATGGGGTTGGTGGCCCTTGACTAGTGCCCCCAAGGCCACCCCAAGTGTCCCCAAGGCCCTCCCAGTGTCCCCAAGTGTCCCAAAGCCACCCAAACCCCCCCAGGGACCCCCAAGGATTGTCCCCAACCCCAACTTGGGGACACTTTTGGTGCCACCACGGTGGGACAAAGCCCCTTGACCTAAGCTGGTGGCCCTCGCTGGATGTCCCCAAGGCCACCGCAGTGTCCCCACGGCCACCGCGGTGTCCCCAACCCCCCAGTAACCCCCAAGAACTGTCCCCTGACTCAGCCTGGGGACACTTTTGGTGCCACCACAGTGGAGCAAAGCCCCTTGGCCCAGCCTGGTGGCCCTTGCTGGATGTCCCCAAGGCCACCGCGATGTCCCCAAGGCCACCGCGGTGTCCCCTCACCTCCTTGGCGTCGCGGGGCGGCCGCTCGGGCGCCTGCAGCTGGAACAGGAAGTTCTGCTCCTCCAGGGCGCTCAGGGGACACGGCCACCCCGAGTGGCACCCGGGGACGCGGCAGAACGCCCCGACGGGGACCTCCCCGGAGTGGTGGCTGCGAGGGGACGTCGGGGACACTCAGGGGACGTCGGGGACAATCAGGGGACGGGGTCGCATCCCCAAGGTCCTCACGTTGTCCCTGAAGTTCCCTCCCGTTCCCAAGGTCCTCGTGGTCTTCTTGGTGTCCCTGAGGTCCCCACATTGTCCCCGAGGTCCCCACATTGTCCCCAAGGTCCTCATGGTGTCCCCAAGGTTCTCATGGTGTCCCCAAGGTTTCCACACTGTCCCCAAGGTCCTCTTGGTGTCCCCAAGGTCCCCTCCCATCCCCACGGTGTCCCCACATTGTCCCCATGGTTCCCACACTGTCCCCAAGTTCTCCTCCCATCCCCAAAGTGTCCCCAAGGTGTCCTCAGCTGTCTCCCAGGTGTCCCCGGGTGTCCCTGAGGTCTCCCCAAGGCGCCCCCAGGTCTCCCTGAGCTGTCCCCAAGTGTCCCCAGGTGCTGCCAGGTATCCCCAGCTGTCCCCCAGCTGTCCTCAGCTGTCCCCCAGGTGTCCCCAAGCTGTCCCCAGGTATCCCCAGGTATCCCCAGGTGTCCCCCAGCTGTCCCCAGATGTCCCCAAGCTGTCCCCAGGTATCCCCAGCTGTCCTCAGCTGTCCCCCAGCTGTCCCCAAGCTGTCCCCAGGTATCCCCAGCTGTCCTCAGCTGTCCCCCAGCTGTCCCCAAGCTGTCCCCAGATATCCCCAGGTGTCCCCCAGCTGTCCCCAGATGTCCCCAAGCTGTCCCCAGGTATCCCCAGCTGTCCCCCAGCTGTCCCCAGATGTCCCCCAGGTGTCCCCAGGTATCCCCAGCTGTCCTCAGCTGTCCCCAGCTGTCCCCCAGGTATCCTCAGCTGTCCTCAGGTGTCCCCAGGTGTCCCCAGGTGTCCCCCAGGTGTCCCCCAGGTGTCCCCAGGTGTCCTCAGGTGTCCCCAGGTGTCCCCCAGGTGTCCCCAGCTGTCCCCCAGGTGTCCCCAGGTGTCCCCAGCTGTCCTCAGCTGTCCCCAGCTGTCCCCCAGGTATCCTCAGCTGTCCCCAGGTGTCCCCAGGTGCTCACCAGACGTCGTCCACGAGCAGCACGGAGCCGTCGGGCATCACGGGCAGGTAACTGGCGTTGAAATTGGGCAGCACCTGCACGTCCCACAGGGACAGCTCCTCCTGCGAGCTGCCATTCAGCACTGGGGACAATTGGGGACATCAGGGACATTGGGGACATCAGGGACATCAGGGACATCCAGGGACATCAGGGACATTGGGGACATCCAGGGACATCAGGGACATTGGGGACATCAGGCAGGACCTGCACGTCCCACAGGGACAGCTCCTCCTGTGATGAGCCGTTCAGCACTGGGGACAATTGGGGACATCAGGGACATTGGGGACATCCAGAGCACAGGGGACACTGGGGACATTGGGGACATTGGGGACATCAGGCAGGACCTGCACGCCCCACAGGGACAGCTCCTCCTGCGAGCTGCCATTGAGCACTGGGGACAATTGGGGACAACGGGGACATTGGGGACAACCAGGGACACTGGGGACATGGGGCAGGACCTGCACGTCCCACAGGGACAGCTCCTCCTGCGACGAGCCATTCAGCACTGGGGACAGTTGGGGACAACGGGGACATCCAGGGCACTGGGGACACTGGAGACATCCAGGACCCGGGGGACATTGGGGACATTGGTGACATCCAGGACATCAGGGGACATTGGGGTGTTTGGGACACTGGGGACATCAAGGACATGCAGAGGACATTGGGGACATTGGGGACATCAGGGGTGACCCTCTCCCGTTTTTTCCCCCCATCCTGTCCCCCACTTTGTCCCCACCCTCTCAAATGTCCCCAACCCCCCGATGTCCCCAAATGTCCCCAACCCCCCCCAGCTGTCCCCAACCCCCCCCAGTGTCCCCAGCTGTCCCCAGCTGTCACCTTTGAGCACGGTCAGGTACTTGCCGGACACGGTCACCTGGCGGCAGCGGACACGGGGGGGTGGCAGCACCGTCAGCAGCGTGGACACTGTGGGGACACCAGGGGACACTTGGGGACACTTGGGGACAGCCAGCCAGAGCCACCAGGCCGAGCCAAGGGGCCCTGTCCCGCCTTGGTGGCACCAAAAGTGTCCCCAAGTCGGGGTTGGGGACAATCCTTGGGGGTCCCTGGGCGGGGGGGTTGGGACACCTGGGGACAGCAGAGGGGGGGAGGTGACACTTTGGGGACATTTGGGGACCTCACCTTGCGCCTTGAACACTCTGTGGGGACACCTGGGGTGGCACTGAGGGGACACTTGGGGGTGGCACCACTGGGGAGGGGACACTCGGGGACACTCAGGGGACAGCAGAAGGGGGGAGGTGACACTTTGGGGACATTTGGGGACCTCACCTTGTGCCTTGAAGGCCCCGTGCTGCTGCCGGAACACCTGGCCGGGGGCGCGGCCCTGGAGCAGCCTCAGGTACCCCCCTGGCCCTGTCCCTGTCCCTGTCATTGTCACCTGGCCTGGCCCTGGCCCTGTCCCCTCCTGCAGCTCCGGGGGCTCCGTGTCCCGCTGCCACACGGTCACCACGATCTGGGGACACCAAGGGGACACCACGGGGTCACCAAAGAGTCCCCAAGGTCACCACCCCACCCCAATTGTCACTGAACTGTCCCCAAAGTGTCCCCAAGGTCACCACCCCCACCCCAATTGTCACTGAACTGTCACCAAAGTGTCCCCAAGGTCACCGCGCTGTCCCAATTGTCACTGAACTGTCCCCAAAATGTCCCCAAGGTCACCGCGCTGTCCCCTCCCCATCCCGATGTCCCCAAACCATCGCAGAGTCCCCCACATTGTCCCCGAGGTGTCCCCAAAGTCTCCAAAGTGTCCCCAATGCCCTCGATGTCCCCAAAGTGTCCCCAAAGTCCCTCCTCATCCCATTCCCAATGTCCCCAAAGTGTCCCCAAATGTCCCCAGATTATCCCCAAGGTATCCCCATAATGTCACCAAAGTGTCCGCAATTGTCCCCAAGGTCCCTCCCCATCCATTCCCAGTTGTCCCCAATGTCTCCAGAATGTCCCCAAATGTCCCCAAAGTGTCCCCAAATGTCCCTCCCCATCCATTCCCGATGTCCCCAAGTGTCCACAATGACCAAAAATGTCCCCAAAGTGTCCCCAGTTGTCCCCAAAATGTCCTCAATTGTCCCCAGTGTGTCCCCAAAGTCCCTTCCCATCCACTCCCGATGTCCCCAAGTGTCCCCGAAGTGTCCCCAAATGTCCCTAAAGTGTCCCCAATTGTCCCCAGAGCATCCCCAAATGTCCCCACCTTGGCCTTGGCGGTGCCGGGCGGGAGCCGGTCCAGGGCCACGGTGAGGGGGAAAATGACCTCGTCCTGGGAGACGATGGGATCGTCCACGGGGAGCTGGGAAAACGGGGGAAAAAACAGAGAAATTGGGAAAAAACGGGGAAAAAATGGGGGAAAATGGGAGGAAAATGGGAAAAATTGGGAGAAAATGGAGGAAAATCAGGAAAAAATGGGAAAAACCAAGGAAAAATGGGAAAATCACAGGAAAAATGGGAAAAAACAGGGGAAAAACCAAGAAAAAATGGGAAAACCAAGGGAAAATGGGAAAAACCAAGGAAAAATGGGGAAATCCCAGGAAAAATAGGAAAAACCAAGGGAGAATCGGAAAATCCCAGGAAAATCCCAGGAAAAAATGGGAAAAACCAATAAAAAATATGAAAAAACCAAGGAAAATGGGAAAATCCCAGGAAAATGGGAAAATCCCAGGAAAAAATATGAAAATCCAAGGAAAATCAGGAAAAATAGGAAAAAATGGGAAAAACCAGGGGAAAAAAAGGGGGGAAGGAAGTGGAAAAATCAGGGAAAAATGGGAAGTACCTGGAGAAAATGGGAAAAACCAGGAAAAAAATGGGAAATCCCAGGAAAAACCAGGAAAATCCCCCCAAAAAGGCGGGAAAATCCCAGGAAAGAGCAGAAGCTCAGCACCCGCAAGGTCCCCAAATCCCGGATTTTCCCCCCGGCTCACCCCAGCCCCGGCGCAGCCCGGGGGGCCCCTGGAGTGCGTGAGCAGCGCGCGGCACTCCCGGAAGAGCGGCGGCTCCCGGGAATCCTCGGGGCCGTTCCCGAAATCCCCGGCATTGCCGGCGTGCTCCTCCTCCTCCTCCTCCTCCTCCTCCTCCCGCGCCCGGCTGTCCCCGCTCGTGACCGTGGCCAGCGCCGACAGCGACGAGGCCAGCTGGGCCCAGGGCGAGCTGGCCACGCCGGGCTGGGCGGGGCTTGTGTCCGAGTGGGCGGGGTTTGCGCCGGAGTGGGCGGAGTTTGCATTGGAGTGGGCGGAGTTACTGTCGGAGTAGGCGGGGTTCATGCCGGAGTGGGCGGGAGTTCCTTCAGGATTGGCGGGAGTTCCGTCGGGATTGGCGGGAATTCTCTCAGGATTGGCGGGAACTCTCTCAGGATTGGCGGGAATTCTCTCAGGATTGGCGGGAATTCTCTCAGAACTGGCGGGAACTCTCTCAGAGTTGGCGGGAATTCTCTCGTTGTTCCCGGGAGTTCTCTCGGCATTCCCGGGAGTTCTCTCGGGGTTCCTCTCGGCATTCCCGGGGTTCCTGCGCAGCACCAGCAGGAAGCGCACGGTCTCGCCCAGGTACAGGTGGTTGCGGCGCGGCAGCGCGCGGTAGCCCGAGGATTCTCCCGCCAGGAATTCCCGCGGTGGGAAGGGAACGGCCGGGAAGTACATGGAGTAATCGCACTGGGATTCCATGGCGGAGGGGGAAAAACTGAGGGAAAAGTTGGGGGAAATAGGAGAGAAAATGGGGGCAATAATGGGGAAAATATGAGGGAAAGTGGAGGGAAAAATGAGGAAAATATGAGAAGAAATGGAGGGAAAAATAGAGAAAATATGAGGGAAAGAGGAGGGAAAAATGGGGAAAATATGAGAGGAAATGCAGAGGAAAATAGACAAAATATGAGAAGAAATGGAGGGAAAATGGGGAAAAATATGAGAGGAAATGGAGGGAAAAATGGGGAAAATATGAGGGAAAGTGGAGGGGAAAAAGGGAAAAATGGAGAAAAGAATGGGGGAAACTAGGAGGGGAAATTGGGGAAACTAGGAGGGGAAATTGGGGGGGAAATTGGGAAAAAAAAGGGAAAAATAAGAGGGAAAATGGGGAAATGGAGAAAGAAATGGGGGGGAAAGGGAAATTAGGGAGGAAATTGGGGGAAAGGGAAAAAAAGGAAAATAGGAGGGAAAATGAGGAAAAAAATTGAGGAAAAAAAATGGGGAAAATAGGAGAGAAAATACGGGGAAAATATCTGGGAATTGAGAGGTTAAATCCTGAAGGAATTTTGGAAATTTGGGGGAAAAAACTGGGAGAAATGAGGGAAAAATACAGGGGAGAAATGTGGGGATGAAGCAGTTAAATCCTGAGGGAACTGAAGGTAAAATTCCCGAGGAAATTCTGGGAATATTGGGAAAAATAGGGGTTAAATACCAAAGGAATTTGGGGGGAAACAAAGGGGGGAAATCTGGGAATTTTCGGGGTTAAACCCTGGCAGAATTTTGGGAATTTTTGGGAATTTCGGAGGGATTAAATCCCAGGAATTTTGGGCCTTAAATCCTGAGGAAATGTCGGGAATTTGATAATTTTCGGGGGAGGTAAATCCCAGAAAAAATCCGGGAATTTTGGGGGGGGTTAAATCCCGAAAAAAAATTCCGTGAATTTCGGGGGGTTAAATCCAGGGAATATTGGGGTTAAATGCCAGAAAAAATCCGGGAATTTTCGGGAAATTTGGAGGAATATGGGGGGATTTTTGGGCTTAAATCCCGAGGAAATCCCGGGAATTTTGGGGCAATCCCGTGGGGAAGAACGAGAGAAAATCCCGCAGATTTTGGGGCCTTAAATCCCGAGGAAATCCCGGGAATTTTCGGGATTTTTTGGGGGGGATAATGGGATTTAAATCCCGGGAATACCGAGAGGATGATGAAGGGTTTGCGGGGGGTGTAAAATCCCGGGAATTTTGGGGTGAAATCCCAAAATTGAAAATTCCCGGAATACCGGGAGGATAACGGGGGGGTCCAGGGGGAATCCTCCGTTACCGGGGGGGGATCGCGGGCCTGGTCTGGGGTTACCGACAGGTCCTGGGGGGGTCCCGGGGTTACCGGGGGGGGGCTCCCGGGCCTGGTCTGGAGTTATCGAGAAGTCCTGGGGGGGTCCCGGGGTTACCGGGGGGGGGCTCCCGGGCCTGGTCCAGGCCTGATCCGGGGTTACCGGGGGGTCCCGGGGGATCCTGCGGGGTGGTCCCGGCTCCGATCCGGGGTTATCGGGGGAGTCCCGGGGTTACCGGGGGGTCCTGGTGGGGGGGTCCCGGCTCCGGTCCGGGGTTACCGGGGGGGGGGAGGGGGGGTCCCGGCTCCGGTCCGGGCCCGTTCAGCGCTTCCGGGTGCGGTCCGGTGAATGCGTACGGCAACGCCGGCACGCATGGCGGCGTCCATGGGTGTTTTGCGCATGCGCAAGAGGTACGGAAGTGTCGGTAAGCATGGCGGCGCCCGTGAGTCTATGGCGCATGCGCAATAGGGACAAAAACTGCCGTGTGTGGCGGCGTTCGCGTCTTCAGTGCGCATGCGTAGAGGAAAGGTTCATTTTGGATGTTCCGGGGTCCCAAAAATTTGGGGGTTGGAACCTCAAAATTTCCTTCCGGAGGGGCTGAGCGCCTCAGAATCCCTCTGAGACCCCAAAATCCCCGTCTGAAGCCCCAAGAGAGGGTTTTAACGCCCTAAAAGCGGGTCAGTGACCCCCCCTGAACGCCAAGATCTGGTTCTGGACTCTCCAAATCTCTCAAATTCGGGGCCTGGAATCCCCCAAATTCGAATCACTCAAGACGTCGCAAATTTGTGTTCATCACCGACATTTAAAGCTTTAATGGGAGGATTTGGGAAGGATTTTTGGGGGTCTCAGAGCGCTCCGTACGCAAAATTTGGGGGAATTTGGGAGATTTCTGTGGGATGAGGGGGGATTTAAATCTTTAATCGTACTAATAAAAAACTGGCCAATCGTAGCTCGCCGCGCCGGCGGGGGGCGGAGCTGTACGCCCACTCAGCCAATCGCGTTGCGCAATAAACCCTTGACCAATCGCAGCTCGGCGCAGATTTTGATTGGCAGGGAACTTCTCTATCCTAACTAATAGGATTACGGGGCGGGTTTAGAGGGGCGGGATTTTCTGCCGTCTCAGCCAATCACGACGTGCGCGGGGCGTTTCCCGCCGTTTTCCCCTCAGCGCGGGAGCCGCCATGGAGCCGCTCCGGCCTTGGCTCGTCCCGTTCCTGCTGCCCGAGCACTGCTTCGACCAATTCTTCCTGCGCTTTCAGCTCCTCGATGGTGCCGGAGGGGCCGCGGGGAGCGGTTCTGGGGCTTTTCGGGGGTTTTGAGCGGGATTTTGGGGCGTCTTTAAGGGCTGTGGGGGTGGCCGCCATTTTGGTTACGGGCGGGAATTATGACAGGGCGCCGCCATCTTGGTTTTGGGCGCGGGAACAGAAGCGCCGCCATTTTTGGTTCGGCTGTGAGGCGATACCGCCGCCATCTTTGTTTTGGGTGAGGGGGGTTCCGAATTTTGAGGATTTTTGAGGAATTTTGAGGAATTTTTAGGGGATTTTGAGGAATTTTAGGGAATTTTGGGCTCACTTCACCTCGCCTTTCTCCTTTCTCTGCAGTTCCGTGCTTGAAAATCCTCCTGAGCAAAGTTCTGGGCTACGGGATCGTGGCGGGATCCGTCCTGGGTGAGACTCTGGGGGGCTCTGAGGGGATTTTGGGGTTTTCGTGGTCCCAGATTATTTTAGGATTTTGGGGTTTTTTTTTGGGCATCCCTGACCCCTTTCTGCCCCACCATTGAAAGTCCTGCTGGTGCTGAAGGTTTAGGGGCAAATTTTGGGGTGGTTTTGGGGTATTTTGGGGTGGACTTTTTTTTTTTTTAAATTTATTTTCATTTCCACCCCCAGTGAAGGTGCCCCAGCTGCTGAAGGTTTGGGGGTCCCTGAGGGGGCATTTTGGGACAATTTTGGGCAGTTTTGCTGTATTTTTAATCAATTTTGGGATATTTTAGGGCGGTTTCGAGGTATTTTGGGGTGGATTTTTGTTTTTTTTTTTAATTTCTTTTCATTTCCCCCCCAGTGAAGGTGCCCCAGCTGCTGAAGGTTTGGGGGTCCCTGAGGGGGCATTTAGGGACAATTTTGGGCAGTTTTGCTGTATTTTTAAGCAATTTTGGGGTATTTTTAATCAATTTTGGGATATTTTAGGGCGGTTTTTGTGTACTTTAGGGTGGATTTTTGTTTTTTTTTTTTTTAATTTATTTTCATTTCCCCCCCAGTGAAGGTGCCCCAGCTGCTGAAGGTCTGGGGGTCCCTGGGGGGCACTTTGGGGTATTTTTAAGCAATTTTGGGGTATTTTAGGGTGGTTTTTGTGTATTTTAGGGTGGATTTTTGGGTTTTATTTGCATTTTTGTTTCATTTCCCCTCCCCAGTGAAGGTGCCCCAGCTGCTGAAGGTTTGGGGGTCCCTGAGGGGGCATTTAGGGACAATTTTGGGCAGTTTTGCTGTATTTTTAAGCAATTTTGGGATATTTTAGGGTGGTTTTTGTGTATTTTAGGGTGGATTTTGGGGTTTTTTTTTTTCATTTTTGTTTCATTTCCCCTCCCCAGTGAAGGTGCCCCAGCTGCTGAAGGTTTGGGGGTCCCGCAGTGGGGGGGGGCTCAGCCTCCCCTCGGTGCTGCTGGAGCTGCTGGCCCTGGGGGGGTCGGTGGGGTACGGCTGCGCCAGGAGCTTCCCCTTCAGGTCTGGGGCAAATTCGGGGGCATTTGGGGGGATTTGGGGGATTTGAGGGGGGTTGGGGTGGGTTTGGGGGGATTTGGAAAAATTTGGGGTGGGTTTGGGGGGATTTGAGGGGATTGGGGGCGATTTGGGGGATTTGAAGGCATTTGGGGTGGATTTGGGGACATTTGGAAGAATTTGGGGTGGGTTTGGGGAGATTTGAGGGGATTTGGGGGCGATTTGGGGGATTTGAAGGCATTTGGGATGGATTTGGGAGGTTTGGGGGGGATTTGGGGGATTTGAAGGCGTTTGGGGTGGATTTGGGGGCATTTGGAAGAATTTGGGGTGGGTTTGGGGGGATTTGAGGGGGTTTGGGGGGGATTTGGGGTGGGTTTGGGGAATTTGAAGGCGTTTGGGGTGGATTTGGGGGGTTTGGGGGGCATTTGGAAGAATTTGGGGTGGGTTTGGGGGGATTTGAGGGGGTTTGGGGGCGATTTGGGGGATTTGAGGGGGGTTGGGGTGGATTTTGGGGGTTTGGGGGGGATTTGGGGGATTTGAGGGGGTTTGGGGGGATTTGGGGTGGATTTGGGAGGTTCGGGGGGGATTTGGGGTGGTTTTGGGGGATTTGAGGTGGATTTGGGGGATTTGGGGTGAGTTTGAGAGGGATTTGGGGATTTTGAAGGGGGTTGGGGGGGATTTGGGGTGGGTTTGGGAAGATTTGGGTGGATTTGGGGAATTTGGGGTGGTTTCGAGGGATCTGGAGGCAATTTTGGGGGGATTTAGGGAAGTTTTAGGGTATCCTGGAGGGATTGGGGGGGGTTTGGTTTGGATTTGGGGAATTTAAGGGGGTTTGGGGAGGATTTGGGGTGGCTTAGGGCAATCTGGAGGGATTTGAGGGGGTCTGGGAGGGATTTTGGGGGGGTTCAGGAGGATTTTGGGGGGATTTCAAGCGTATTTGGGGGAGTCTGGGAAGGTCTGGAGGGGATTTGGGGGAGATTTGGGGAGTCCTGGAGGGATTTTGGGATATTTGGTGTGGATTGGGGAAGTTTTGGGGGATCTGGAGGGGATTTCAGGAAGTTTTGGGGTGGATTTTAGGAAGTTTTGGGGGGATTTTGGGCCATTTTAACTTCATTCCTCATGGGATTTCCCCCATTTTTTGGCCTCCTGGGAGGATTTCGAGACCTCCCAACCCCATTTTTGGGGGTCCCGACCCCTTCCTGACCCCCCAAATTCCGGCAGCGCCTGGGGGAGTCGCTCTTCCTCCTCCTGCAGACCCTCACCCTCCTCTTCCTCATCCTGCACTTCGGGGGCCGCACGGGCCGAGGTTTGTGTTGGATTTTGGGGGGGATTTGGGGCGTTTGGGGATTTTTTGGGGAGCCCTGACCCCCTTTGTGTCCCCTCCCCCCCCCAGGGCTGGCGCTGGTGGCCGTTTTTGGGGCCTTTTTGGGGCTTTTGGTGTCTCCGCTGACCCCGCTGAGCTTCGTCACCGCCCTGCAGGCCCTGAACCTGCCCATCATCATCCTCAGCAGGGTGGGCGCTTCTGGGGGGGCTTGGGGGAGGATTTGGGGGTCCTGGGGGGGTTTGGGGAGGGTAAGAGGGATTTTGGGGGGATTTTGGGGAGGATTTGGGGGTCCTGGGGGGGTTTGGGGAGGGTAAAAGGGATTTTGGGGGGGCTTGGGGGAGGATTTGGGGGTCCTGGGGGGGTTTGGGGAGGGTAAAAGGGATTTTGGGGGGATTTTGGGGAGGATTTGGGGGTCCTGGGGGGGTTCGGGAGGGTAAGAGGGATTTTGGGGGGGCTTGGGGGAGGATTTGGGGGTCCTGGGTGGGTTAGGGAGGTTAAAAGGGATTTTGGGGGGGGTTGGGGAGAATTTGGGGGTTCTGGAGGGGTTTGGGGAGGGTAAAAGGGATTTTGAGGAAGTTTTGGGGGATTTTGGGGGGATTTTGGAGAGGATTTGGGGTCCTGGAGGGGTTTGGGGAGGCCAAAAGGGATTTTGGGGGGGTTGGGGGAGAATTTGGGGTCCTGGAGGGGTCTGGGGAAGGTAAAAGGGATTTTGGGGGGTTTTGTGAGAGGATTTGGGGGTTCTGGAGGGGGTTGAGGAGGTTAAAAGGGATTTTAAGGAGATTTTGGGGGGGGGTTAGGGAGGATTTGAGTGATTTTGGGGGTCCTGGGGGGGTTGGGGAGGTTGAAAGGGATTTTGGGGGGGTTTGGGGGAGGAATTTGGGGGTTCTGGAGGGGTTTGGGGAGGGTAAAAGGGATTTTTGGGGGAAGTTTTGGGGGAATTTTGGGGAGGATTTGGGGGTCCTGGAGGGGTCTGGGGAGGGTAAGAGGGATTTGGGAGAGGATTTGGGGGTCCTGGAGGGTTTTGGGCATGTTGAAAGGGATTTTGGGGAGGTTTTAGGGGGAATTTTGGGGGTCCTGGAGGGGTTAAAGGAATTTGGGGGCTTTGGAGAAATTTTGGGGGGTCCTGGAGGGGTTTGGGGGCATTTAAAGGGGATTTAGGGGGATCCTAAAAGGAATTTTGGGAACCTGTGGAGTTTCGGGGGGTCCAGAGTGAAATTTGGGAGGTCTGGGGAGGATTTTGGGACAATTTGGGGGGGTCCTGGAGGGGTTTGGGAAATCTGGGGGGTCCTGAAGGGCTTTTAGGGGGTCCTGGGTGGGTTTGGGGGGATTTTGGGTGGATTTTGGGATGAATTTTGGCCCAAACCCCACCGAATTCCCCTGGCATTTCAGGATTATTTTGGGGCAATTCGTGGCTTTTTTCCCCATCCTTTGGAATTCTTTGAGCTCCCTGATTGGTCAGGGAGGATTTGGGGCTCCCAAATTTTTGGGAACCCCCCTCTCCCCCCCCAAAAAAAAAAAAATCCCCCAAAATTTCCCTCCCCCAGCTGATCCAGATCGTCACCAACGCCCGGCAGGGCCACACGGGGCAGCTCTCGGGGGTCTCCACGGGGCTCCTTTTTGGGGGGGCCCTGGCCCGAATCTTCACCTCCCTCACGGTGAGACCCCTCCCCAAAAAACCCCAAATCCCCCCCAAAAAAAAACCCTAAAAAATCCAGCTCTCAAAACCCACCCAGAACCCCAAAAAACCCCAAATTTTTACTCAAATCCCCCCCAAATTCACTCAGGACCCCCCCAAATTCACCCCCGTCATGGTGAGACCCCTCCCCAAAAAATTCCCAAATCCCAAAAATTCCCTCCCCAAAAAACTCCCAAATCCCAAAACTCCTTTAAATTCCCCAAATTCCCCCTCAAATTCTCTTAAAACCTCGAATTCCCTCCCCCAGGACCCCCCAAAATTCACCCAAATTCACCCCACGACTCCTAAAAATTCACAAATTCTCTCTGAAGTCTCTTTTAAAACCCCTCAAACCCCCAAAATTCCCTTTAAACCTTCTCAGGATCCCCCAAAACTCCCCCCAAAAATCCCTCAATTCCCTCAGGACCCTTTAAATCCCTCCAGGATCCCCCAAAATCCCGAATTTCCCCCCAAATTTTCCCCCAAATCCCTCCTAAACTCAATTTTAAAACCCCCAAATTCCCCCTAAATCCCCAAAATTCCCTTGGGACCCCAAAATTCCCCCTCAAATCCCTAAATTCCACCCAAAAATCCTGAAATTCTCCCTCAAACTCCCACATTTCTGCTAAAACCCCCTCAAATCCCCCAAATCTCCCCCCAGGACCCCCAAAATTCCTTCCAAAGCCCCAAAATCCCCCAAATTTCCCCCAAATTTCCCCCGCAGGAAACCGGGGATCTCCTTTTGGCCTCGACCTTCGCGGCCTCGGCCACCTGCAACGGGGTCCTGCTGGCCCAGGTGCTGCTTTTGGGGGGCTCCCGGGACCCCCACCCCAAAAAGGAGTGACCCCAAAATCCCCGGCACCCCAAAAAAACCCCAAAATCGCCCCAAAATCGGGATTTTTTGGGGGGGCTTTACAGGGGATTTTGGGGTTGTTCCGAGGCTCTGGGAGCCCCAAAATCTCACCTGGAATCACAGCAAAGAGCGATGGGATCCCCAAAACCGCCCTGGGACCCCTCAAAACTCACCCGGGACCCCAAAATCATCCGGGGAGCCCAAAACCACCCCAAATTTGAGAGTTTTTTTTCTTTTAGGATAAAAAGAGGATTTTGGGGCAGTTCCCACGCTCTGGGACCCTCAAAATCTCACCTGGGATGATCCCAAATTTTTATGGGAACCCCAAAAAACCTTCCCAGGATCCCCCAAAACCTCAGGGACCCCAAAATTCCCCCCCCGGGACCCCCAAAAATCCCCTCGGACCAAGGTGGGGGAGGGGCTGCCTCCCCCCAATATGGGAAATGGGCGTGGCCAGAGCGCCCCTCCCTCTGCCCCTCAAATAAATTTGGGTCCCCCCATTCCAGGGGAGTGTCCCCCCCCCCTTTTCTTGGTCGTGTGTTAAATTAATTACAGCCGATAAATTAACGGTAATTAGGGCAGGGGATGCTGAGGTGGCGATGGGGTGCGAAAACTCCGCTCTTTCCATTCATAAGCCCCGCCCTTCATTTCATAAATCCCGCCCTCCGAAAACCCCGCCCTTCATCCATAAATCCGCCCTCCATTCATGAAACTCCACCCGCCATTCACAAACCGCCTTGGCCCACGCCCCCAAAGAGCGCGGTCGCTTCTGATTGGCTGCCGCTCCCGGTGCCGTTCCCACGCGTTCTTCC
>NC_071565.1:195884-230157 GCF_026979565.1 Vidua chalybeata
GGATGTGACCCCAAAACTGGGATTGCCTCAGGGAGGGGGAAGCACAAAAAACGGGGATTCGAGCGAAAAACGGGATCTGACCCTGAAAATGGGGATCTGACCACAAAAATCGGGATCTGACCCCGAAAATCGGGATCTGACCCAAAGCGAACGTTCCCCCACGGCCCCTCCCCCACCCCCACGTGACTTCTGGCCACGCCCACCTGACCCTTGACCCCCCAATGACCCCTCCCAGGCCATGGCAGTGACCACTGAGTGACCACTGAGTGACCCTGAGTGACCCCGAGTGACCCCTGAGTGACCACTGAGTGACCACAGAGTGACCCTGAGTGACCCTGAGTGACCCCTGAGTGACCACAGAGTGACCCCTGACCCCTGAGTGACCCTGAGTGACCCCTGAGTGACCCTGAGTGACCACTGAGTGACCCCGAGTGACCCCGAGTGACCCTGAGTGACCCCGAGTGACCCCTGAGTGACCACTGAGTGACCCCTGAGTGACCACTGAGTGACCCCTGAGTGACCACTGACCCTGAGTGACCCTGAGTGACCACTGCCCCTGAGTGACCCTGAGTGACCCTGAGTGACCCCTGAGTGACCCCGAGTGACCACTGAGTGACCCCGAGTGACCCTGAGTGACCCTGAGTGACCACTGAGTGACCCTGAGTGACCACTGAGTGACCACTGAGTGACCCCTGAGTGACCCCGAGTGACCCCTGAGTGACCACTGAGTGACCACTGAGTGACCCTGAGTGACCCCTGAGTGACCACTGAGTGACCCTGAGTGACCCCTGAGTGACCACTGAGTGACCACTGACCACTGAGTGACCCTGAGTGACCCCTGAGTGACCACTGACCACTGAGTGACCCTGAGTGACCCTGAGTGACCAATGAGTGACCCCCGAGTGACCCCTGAGTGACCCCGAGTGACCCCTGAATGACCCCTGACCCCACAGTGACCCTGAGTGACCCTGAGTGACCACTGAGTGACCCCTGAGTGACCCCTGAGTGACCCCGAGTGACCCCTGGGTGACCCCTGCTGACCCCAAGTGACCCCTGAATGACCCCTGACCCCTGAGTGACCCTGAGTGACCCCTGGGTGACCCCGGGTGACCCCTGACCCCGCTGACCGCTGCCCCTCCCCCAGGCCGCCCTCGGGGGCCTCCTCGGCGTCGCCAGCGCCCGCCTGGGCTCCATGAAGACGCGGTGAGTGACAGCTCCGCCGGCCAATCACGGCGCAGGCCCCGCCCCGCCCGCCTCTTCATTGGCTGCCGCCGCGGGGTGGGCGGGGCTGAGCGCAAACCGGCGGGAATGCGGCGTGGGGGCGGGGCCGGCCCGGCAGCCAATGAGAATCGTTCCCTGGGGCGGCCGGGCTGCCATTGGATGTGGAGGAGCCAATCAGGGGAGGTTTTACCCCTGGGGGCGGGGCAGCCAATCAGGAGGGGGTGGGTGTGGCCTCTTAGCTTGCTTTGATTGGCTGGTTTGTTGAGGGCGGGGCTTTGAGCAGCCAATCAGATGTTTCCTTTTTTGTGTGTCTCATTATGGTGGGTGGGGCTCGCCTGTGATTGGCTGCTGGGCGTGGGGTGGGCGTGGCTTCCTCCCAGCCAATCAGAATCTGCGTGTGAGCCACGACCTCCTCTGGGCAGCCCATATAAGGAAAATGGGTGTGGTTTGATCCCTCACCAGCCAATCAGGGTGTGGGCGGGACCAGGATGGGCGTGGCTTCATCCCAGCCAATCAGATTCTGTGTGTGAGCCACACCCTGCCGTGGGCTGCCCTTTTATGGAGCGTGGGTGGGGCTTGGAGCCCCAGCAGCCAATCGGGGGTGTGGGCGGGGCCAGAGTGGGCGTGGCCTCACACCAGCCAACCCGACTCTGTGTTTGTGAGCCACGCCCTGCTCTGGCCTGCCCTTATAAGGAAAGCGGGCGTGGTTTGGCGCTCCCAGCAGCCAATCAGGGGCGCGTGGCGCGGCCGGGGCGGGGCAGGGCGTGCGGGTGGGCGTGTCCCGGCTCAGCCAATGGCGTTGCAGCTTCGAGGGGCTGTGCCTGCTGTCCCTGCTGGTCAGCGAGAGCCCCAGCGAGGCCTTCCAGCAGCACTGCCTGGGCTGGCTCCGCCTCCTGCAGCACCTGCTCCAGGTGAGCCCCGCCCCGCACACCTGGGCACACCTGGGGGCACCTGGGCACACCTGGGCACACCTGGGATACACCTGGGGGCACCTGGGCACACCTGGGCACACCTGGGCACACCTGAGATACACCTGGGCACACCTGGGATACACCTGGGGGCACCTGGGATACACCTGGGCACACCTCGGATACACCTGGGGACACCTGGGCACACCTGAGATACACCTGGGGGCACCTGGGATACACCTGGGCACAGCTGGGCACACCTGGGACACACCTGGGCACACCTCAGATACACCTGGGCACAGCTGGGACACACCTGAGATACACCTGGGCACACCTGGGGGCACCTGACACACACCTGGGATGGGTGGGACACACCTGAGAGACACCTGGGGTTACCTGGGCACAGCTGGGGGGTACCTGGGCACACCTGGGGACACCTGGCTACACCTGGGACACACCTGGGATAGGCCTGGGCACACCTGAGATACACTTGGGGACACTTGGGCACACCTGGAACACACCTGGGGACAGCTGGGGGGTACCTGGGACACACCTGGGGAGCATCTGGGGACATGTGGGGGGTATCTGGGCACACCTGGGGGCACCTGGGATGTGTGGGGCACACCTGGGCACACCTGGGGACACCTGGGGGCACCTGGGCACACCTGGGGACACCTGGGACACACCTGGGGGCACCTGGGCACACCTGGGGAGCACTTGGGACACCCCTGAGCACACCTGGGGAGCACCTGCGACACACCTGGGCACACCTGGGGAGCACCTGCGACACACCTGGGCACACCTGGGAGCACCTGGCATGGGTGACACACACCTGGGCACACCTGGGAGCACCTGGGAGCACCTGGCATGGGTGACACACACCTGGGCACACCTGGGGAGCACCTGGCATGGGTGACACACACCTGGGCACACCTGGGAGCACCTGGGAGCACCTGGCATGGGTGACACACACCTGGGCACACCTGGGGGGGTCCCACACCCAATTTTGGCTGATTTTTACCTTTTTTTGGGTCGTTTTGGGGTTTTTTTTTGGGTTATTTCAATCGGGACAATTCTGGGGAGGTCTCTCTAATTTGGGGAGGGGTCCTGATGGGTTTTGGGGTCCCCCCAGTCCCAACCCCCCCCCCGGTGGCCCTGGGGGTGTTTTGGGGGGTCTCACACCCTAATTTGACTGATTTTCACCCCAATTTGACCGATTTTCACCATTTTTTGGGTTTTTTTTTTGGGTTATTTCAATCCAGATAATTTTGGGGGGGGTCTCTCTAATTTGGGGAGGGGTCCTGATGGGTTTTGGGGTCCCTGCAGTCCCAGGACCCCCCCTTATGGTGTCCCTGGAGGTGTTTTGGGGGGTCCCACACCCCAATTTCAGCTGATTTTTTACCTTTTTTGGGTCATTTTTGGGTTATTTCAATCGGGATAATTTGGGGGGGGGTCTCTAATTTGGGGAGGGGTCCTGACAGATTCTGGGGTCCCCCCAGTCCCAAACCCCCCCTCCCACGGTGTCCCTGGGGGTGTTTTGGGGGGTCCCACACCCCAATTTCAGCTGATTTTTTACCTTTTTTGGGTCATTTTTGGGTTATTTCAATCGGGACAATTCTGGGGGGGGTCTCTCTAATTTGGGGAGGGGTCCTGACGGGTTTTGGGGTCCCCCGCAGTCCCAGGACCCACCTCCCACGGTGGCCCTGGGGGTCTCGGTGCTGCGGGAGCTGCTGCGCTTCTCGGCGCAGCTGCCGGAGCTGGCGCGGGACATCGGCACCAACCACATCCCCGGCATCCTCACCTCCCTGCTGGCCCTCAGGCCCGAGGTCCGGGGCTGAAATGGGTCTGGGGGCTTCGGGGGGCGTCGGTTTGGGGGGGTTATGGGGGTAAGGTTGGGGAAAAATGGGGTTAAAATGGAAAAAAATGGGATTAAAATGGGGTTAAAGTAGAAAAAGGGGGGATGGAAGGGGGTTAAAAGAGGGATAGAAAGGGTTAAATGGGGTTAAAATGGGTCTGGGGGCTCCAAGTGGGTCTGGGGGCTTCAGGGGGCGTCGTTTGGGGGGGTTATGGGGTTAAAGTTGGGGAAAAATGGGGTTAAAATGGATAAAAAGGGAACTAAAAGTGAAGCAAATGGGATTAAAATGGAAAAGGTTGGGGATTTAAGGGGTTAAAATGGGGCTGGGGGCTGGAAATGGGTCTGGGGGCTTCGGGGGGCTTTGGCTTGGGGGGTTATGGGGGTCATGAGGGGAAAATTGGGGAAAAAATGGGGTTAAAATGGGAAATAATGGGATTAAAATGGGGTTGAAGTGGAAAAAGCGGGGATGGAAGGGAGGTAAAAGAGGGATAGAAAGGGTTAAATGGGGTTAAAATGGGTCTGGGGGCTCCAAGTGGGTCTGGGGGCTTCGGGGGGGGCTCCTGGGGGTCGGATTGGTCGGATCCCCATTCTTGGGTGGGGGGGGGGATTTTTGGGATTTCCTGGAATTTCGGGACCTCGGGAATTTGGGGGTGGTTCTGGGGGGGTCCCCTTGAATTTGGGGAGGGGTCCCCATGAGTTTGGGGAGGGGTCTCCATGAATTTGGGGAGGGGTCTCCATGAATTTGGGGAGGGGTCCCAGCCCCTTTCATCTTCTCCAGCCTCCACCCTGGATGGGATTTGGGGGATTTTCTTGGGGGGAATTTTTGGGATTTCCGGGAATTTTGGCACCTCAGGAATTTGAGGAGGGGTCGAGGGGTCCCAAATAATTTGAGAAGGGATCCCAAATAATTTGGGGAGGGGTCTCGATGAATTTGGGGAGGGGTCCCAGCCCTTTTCTCGCTCTGGTCTCTATTTTGGCTGGGATTGGGGGGATTTTTTGGGTGGAATTTTTGGGATTTCTGGGAATTTTGGGACCTCGGGAATTTGGGGAGGGGTCGAGGTGTTCCCAAATAATTTGGGGAGGGGTCTCCATGAATTTGGGGAGGGGCCTTGATGAATTTGGGGAGGGGTCTCAGCCCCCTTCTCCCTCTGGTCTCTATTCTGGTTCAGATTGGGGGGATTTTTTGGGTGGAATTTTTAGGATTTCTGTGGATTTTGGGACCTCAGGAATTTGGGGAGGGGTCCCCATGAATTTGGGGAGGGGTCCCCATGAATTTGGGGAGGGGTCCCAGCCCTTTTCCCCCCCCCCCCAGTGCGAGCTCTCCACGCTGGAGGGAATCAAGTCCTGCCTCTCCTTCTACCCCGGCGCCTGCGGCTCCATGAGGGTGAGACCCCCCCCCCAAATCCCCTTCGGGGGGTCCCCGAGCCCCCTCCCCAATTTGGGGGGAATTTGGGGAGGGGTCCCGGCCCCGGGACCCCCCAAAACCTCCCCAAATTCCCCCAGGGGAAGCTGGCGGCGCATTTCCTGTCCCGCATCGACAGCGAGAGCCCGCGGCTGCAGCAGGTGGGGAGCCCAAATTTGGGGGGTTCGGGGGATTTTGGGGGGTCCTATGGGAATTTGGGGGGATTTTGGGGGGTCCTATGGGGGTTTTGGGGGATTTTGGGGGGTCCTATGGTGGTTTGGGGGGGATTTTGGGGGGTCCTATGGGAATTTGGGGGATTTTGGGGGATTTTAGGGGGTCCTATGGGGATTTTGGGGGATTTTAGGGGGTCCTATGGGGGTTTTGGGGGATTGTGAGGGGTCCAATGGGAATTTGAGGGGATTTTGGGGGGATTTGGGGGGTCCTATGGGAATTTGGGGGGTCCTATGGGGATTTTGGGGGGGTCCTATGGGGATTTTGGGGGGATTTGGGGGGTCCTATGGGGATTTTGGGGGGATTTGGGGGGTCCTATGGGGATTTTGGGGGGATTTGGGGGGTCCTATGGGGATTTTGGGGGGATTTGGGGGGTCCTATGGGGGTTTTGGGGGATTTTGGGGGGTCCTATGGTGGTTTGGAGGGGATTTTGGGGGGTCCTATGGGAATTTGGGGGATTTTGGGGGATTTTAGGGGGTCCTATGGGGATTTTGGGGGATTTTAGGGGGTCCTATGGGGATTTTGGGGGATTTTAGGGGGTCCTATGGGGATTTTGGGGGATTGTGAGGGGTCCAATGGGAATTTGAGGGGATTTTGGGGGGATTTGGGGGGTCCTATGGGAATTTGGGGGGTCCTATGGGGATTTTGGGGGGTCCTATGGGAATTTGGGGGGTCCTATGGGGATTTTGGGGGGTCCTATGGGGGTTTTGGGAGGTTCTGGGGCAGTTTCTGGGGGTTTTGAGGACCCCGGATTGGAATTTTGGGGTCCCATCCCTGTTTTTGGGGTCCCATCCCCATTTTTGGGGTTCCTGATGCCATTTTTGGGGTTCCCGACCCAATTTTTGAGGTCCCATCCCCATTTTTGGGATCCCTGACCCCATTTTTGGGGTCCCATTCCCGTTTTTGGGGTTCCTGATGCCATTTTTCGGGTGCCTGACCCCATTTTTTGGGGTCCCAGCCTCATTTTTGGGGTCCCATTCCCGTTTTTGGGGTTCCTGATCCCATTTTTGGGGTCCCTGACCCCGTTTCCAGCTGGCGTGTGAGTGCTACACGCTGGGTCGGGGGTTTTGGGGCAATTTGGGGAGATTTTGGGGCGGTTTTGGGGGGTTCTGGGGTGGTTTCTGGGGGTTTTTGAGCACCCCGGATTGGAGTTTTGGGGTCCCATCCCCGTTTTTGGGGTCCCAGCCCCATTTTTGGGGTCCCTGACTCCGTTTCCCCCCCCGTTCCCAGCTGGCGTGCGAGTGCTACGTGCTGCTGCCGGCGCTGGGCCGCGGTTTCTGGGGCAGTTTTGGGGGGATTTTGGGGGGTTCTGGGGTGGTTTCTGGGGGTTTTTGAGCACCCTGGAATGGAATTTTGGGGTTCCATCCCCATTTTTGGGGTTCCTGACCCCATTTTTAGGGTCCCTGACCCCGTTTCCAGCTGGCCTGCGAGTGCTATGCGCTGGGCTGGGGGTTCTGGGGCAGTTTTGGGGGGATTTTGGGGCATTCTGGGGTGGTTTCTGGGGGTTTTTGAGCACCCCGGATTGGAATTTTGGGGTCCCATCCCTGTTTTTGGGGTTCCTGACCCATTTTTTGGGGTTCCCGACCCCGTTTCCAGCTGGCGTGCGAGTGCTCCGCGCTGGTGCCAGTGCTGGGCCGCGGTTTCTGGGGCAGTTTTGGGGGGATTTTGGGGGGTTCTGGGGTGGTTTCTGGGGGTTTTTGAGCACCCCGGATGGGAATTTTGGGGTCCCATCCCTGTTTTTGGGGTTCCTGACCCATTTTTTGGGGTTCCCGACCCCGTTTCCAGCTGGCGTGCGAGTGCTACGCGCTGCTGCCGGCGCTGGGCCGCGGTTTCTCGCAGGGGCTGCGGCACACGGAGTGCTGGCACCAGCAGCTGCAGGGCGTGCTGGCCACCCTGCACGGGCTACTGGGAGCCCTCTTTGAGGGCTGCGAGACCGGTGAGGGGGGGGACGGGAACTTGGGGTGCTTTAGGGGGGGATTTGGGGTCATTTGGGGGGGATTTGGGGTAATTTAAGGGGGGTTTGGGGTCATTTGGGGGTGGTTTGGGGTGGTTGATGGGGGATTTGGGGGTGCTGGCCACCCTGCACGGGCTACTGGGAGCCCTCTTCGAGGGCTGCGAGACTGGTAAGGGGGGGGATGGGAATTTGGGGTGGTTTAGGGGGGATTTGGGGTCATTTGGGGGGGATTTGGGGTCATTTGAGGGGGGTTTGGGGTCATTTGGGGGTGGTTTGGGGTGGTTTGTGGGGGATTTGGGGGTGCTGGCCACCCTGCACGGGCTACTGGGAGCCCTCTTCGAGGGCTGCGAGAGCGGTGAGGGGGGGGACAGATTTTGGGGTGGTTTGGGGGGGATTTGGGGTCATTTGGGGGGGATTTGGGATCGTTTGGGGGGGATTTGGGGTCATTTGAGGGGGATTTGGGGTGGTTTGGGGGGGATTTGGGCGTACTGGCCACCCTGCACGGGCTACTGGGAGTCCTCTTCGAGGGCTGCGCGACTGGTAAGGGGGGGGACGGATTTTGGGGTGCTTTGGGGGGGATTTGGGGTCATTTGAGGGGGATTTGGGGTGGTTTGGGGGGGATTTGGGGTCATTTGAGGGGGATTTGGGGTGGTTTGGGGGGGATTTGGGGTCATTTGAGGGGGATTTGGGGTGGTTTGGAGGGGATTTGGGATCGTTTGGGGGGGATTTGGGGTGGTTTGGGGGGGATTTGGGGTCCTTTGAGGTGGTTTTGGGGTGGTTTTGGGGTCCTATGGGGCTGCTGAGAGGAGGTGAGAATTTTGGGGTGAATTTTGGGGTCATTTGGGGGGGATTTGGGAACATTGGGGTGGTTTTAGCATCTTACAGAGCAGTTGAAGGCCAGTGAGGGTTTTGGGGCGAGTTTTGGGGTATTTTGGGGTGGTTTTGGGGTGGTTTTGGGGTCTTACAGGGCTGTTGAAGGCAGGTGAGGATTTTGGGGTGAGTTTTGGGATTTTTGGCCCCAGACCCGCTCCCGTACGAGGGTCCCGGGGTGGAGCTGCTGCTGCCCCCGCCCCAGGATGGCGACGCCGGGGGGGTCCTGACCCTGCACTCGAGGTTTTCGGGGCTCTGCCGCGTCCTCAGGCTGCTCCTGAGGTACCAAAACCCCCCAAATTCACCCCAAAATCCCCCAAACCCCAAAATCCCCATCAAAATCCACCCCAAAACCCCAAAATTCACCCAAAACCCCAAAATCCCCATCAAAATCCGCCCCAAAACCCCAAAATACCCCAAACCCTAAAATCCCCATCAAATCCACCCAAAACCCCCAAAATCCCCATCAAAATCCACCTAAAATCCACCCAAAATCCACCCCAAAACCCCAAAATCCCCATCAAAATCCACCCAAAATCCACCCCAAAATCCCCATCAAAATCCACCCCAAAACCCCAAAATCCACCCAAAATCCACCCAAAACCACAAAATCCACCCCCAAAACCCCAAAATCCCCATCAAAATCCACCCCAAATCCACCCCAAAATCTCCATCAAATCCACACTGGGACCCCGAAATTCCCCCTCACATCCCAAAAACCCCAAAAGCCTCCCCAAAACTCTCTTTGGGAGCCCCCAAAATCCACCCTGGGAACCCCCAAATCCCCTCCCAGTTCCTCCCCGTGACCCCAAATCCCCTCCCAGTGACCCCAAAACCCCTCCCAGTATCCCCAGAACTCCCTCCCAGTCCCTCCCAGTGCCCCAAATCCCCTCCCAGTGCCCCCCAGTGACCCCAAATCCCCTCCCAGTCCCTCCCAGTGACCCCAAATCCCCTCCCAGTCCCCCCCAGTGACCCCAAATCCCCTCCCAGTCCCCCCCAGTGACCCCAAATCCCCTCCCAGTGACCCCAAATCCCCCCCAGTGACCCCAAATCCCCTCCCAGTCCCCCCCAGTGACCCCAAATCCCCTCCCAGTGACCCCAAATCCCCCCCAGTGCCCCCAAATCCCCTCCCAGTCCCCCCCAGTGACCCTCTCCCCGTTCCCAGTAAGGATTTCGTGGCCCCAGTCACCGTCCCAGTTCAGGACATTCTGGACCTCATTTGCCGCACGCTCAACGTCACCACCAAGAACCTGGTGAGTGTCACCCCAAAAAAAAACCCCCAAAAAAACACCCCAAAATCACCCCAAAAATCATCCCAAAAGCCTTCCCAAAACATTTCTTGAGTGTCACCTCAAAAAAACCCCTAAATTACCCCAAAATCCCCCAAAAATCACCCCAAAAACCTTCCCAAAACATTTCCTGAGTGTCACCCCAAAAAAACCCAAAATCACCCAAAATTACCCCAAATCACCCCAAAAACCTTCCCAAAACGTTTCCTGAGTGTGACCCCAAAAAACCCCAAAATCACCCCAAAATCATCCCAAAAACCTTCCCAAAACATCTCTCGAGTGTCATCTCAAAAAAACCCCAAATTTACCCCAAAATCCCTCAAAAATCACCCCAAAAACCTTCCCAAAACGTTTCCTGAGTGTCACCCCAAAAAAACCCAAAATCACCCCAAAATCACCCAAAAATCACCCAAAAATCACCCAAAAATCACCCCAAAATCCGGTCCTTACTGGTTTGAACTGGTCCTTACTGGTTTGAACTGGTTGGGCTCGTTCTCTTTCCTGATGGTTTAAACCGGTTTATTCCAATTGAAACTGGTTTAATCCCCATTTAAACCGGTTTATTCCAGTTTGAACTGACTGGTTACGGTTCAAACTGGTTGGAACTGGTTCGTACTGGTTGGAACTGGTTTGTACTGGTTGGGCTCGTTCTCTCTCAGAATTTAAACCGGTTTATTCCAATTGAAACTGGTTTAATCCTGATTTAAACCAGATTATTCCAACTTGAACTGACTGGTTACAGTTCAAACTGGTTGGAACTGGTTTGTACTGGTTGGGCTCGTTCTCTCTCAGAATTTAAACCGGTTTATTCCAATTGAATCCGGTTTAATCCCCATTTAAACCGGTTTATTCCAGCTTGAACTGACTGGTTACGGTTCGAACTGGTTGGAACTGGTTCGTACTGGTTGGAACTGGTCCTGACCGGTTCTCTCCCCCCAGAACTGGTTTGGGGAGGGGCCCCTGCGGGGGCTGCTCCTGCCCCAGGTGCACCTGGACGCGCTCGACCTGCTGGGGGCGCTGCTGCTGGCGTGAGTCTGCTTCGTACTGGGGCATACTGGTTTATACTGGTTCTTACTGGTTCATACTGGGTCATACTGGGTCATACTGGGTCATACTGGTTTATACTGGGTCATACTGGTTCATACTGGGTCATACTGGGTCATACTGGGTCATACTGGTTCATACTGGGTCATACTGGTTCATACTGGGTCATACTGGTTCTTACTGGGTCATACTGGTTCATACTGGTCCTTACTGGGTCATACTGGGTCATACTGGTTCATACTGGGTCATACTGGTTCATACTGGGTTATACTGGGTCATACTGGGTCATACTGGGTCATACTGGGTCATACTGGGTTATACTGGTTCATACTGGTTCATACTGGGTCATACTGGTTCTTACTGGGTCATACTGGTTCATACTGGGTCATACTGGGTTATACTGGGTCATACTGGTTTATACTGGTTCTTATTGGTTCTTACTGGGTCATACTGGGTCATACTGGGTCATACTGGTTCTTACTGGTTCATACTGGGAGGGTCCGGGACAGGGACTGGGGATCTTGGAGGGCTCCAGGTGGGATTTGGTGCAATTCCAGGAGGATTTTGGGGAATTCCAGGAGGATTTTGGGGAATTCCAGGGGGATTTTGGGGGGATTTTGGGGAATTCCAGGTGGATTTTGGGGGAATTTTGGGGAATTCCAGGGGGATTTTGGGGAATTCCAGGAGGATTTTGGGGAATTCCAGGGGGATTTTGGGGGGATTTTGGGGAATTCCAGGTGGATTTTGGGGGAATTTTGGGGAATTCCAGGGGGATTTTGGGGAATTCCAGGGGGATTTTGGGGGGATTTTGGGGAATTCCAGGTGGATTTTGGGGAATTCCAGGTGGATTTGGGGCAATTCCAGGTGGGATTTTGGTCAATTCCAGGTGGATTTTGGAATTCCAGGTGGATTTTGGGCAATTCCAGGTGGATTTTGGGAATTGTAGGTAGATTTAGGACAATTCCAGGGGCATTTTTGGCAATTCCAGGGGGATTTTGGAAGATTTTGGGGAATTCCAGGTGGATTTTGGGGGGATTTTGGGGATTTTGGGAATTCCAGGTGGATTTTGGGGAATTCCAGGTGGTTTTTTTTGGGAATTCCGATGGAATTTTGGGAATTGCAGGTGCGGAGCCCGCCTGGTGCGCTGGGGGTCCCTCCTGGGCGGGATTTGGGGCAGTTCCAGGGGGATTTTGGGGGGATTTTCGGGATTTGGGGCAGTTCCAGGTGGATTTTTTTGGGATTTTGGGCAGTTCCAGGTGGGTTTTTTTGGGAATTCCGATGGAATTTTGGGAATTGCAGGTGTGGAGCCCGCCTGGTGCGCTGGGGGTCCCTCCTGGGCCGCCTCTTCCCGCAGGTTCTGAGCTCCTGGAGCGGCCCCCGGGACCCTCCCCCCGGGCAGGAGAGACCCTTCGGGTACGGAATTGGGGGGAAAAAACCCAGAAATGGGAAAAAACGTCTGGGAAATGGGGGAAAAAACACCAAAAATGGGAAAAATCATTTGGGAAATGGGGAAAAACACCAAAAATGGGAAAAATCATTTGGGAAATGGGGAAAAACACCAAAAATGGGAAAAAAATACCCATGGGAAACGAGGGAAAAAATCCCAAAAAACGGGAAAAAATACCTGGAAATGGGAAAAAAAGCACAAAAAATTGGGAAAAAAGCACAAAAAATGGGAAAAAACACCTGGAAATGGGGAAAAAATCCCAAAAATGGGAAAAAATATCTGGGAAATGGGGAAAAAACCACCAAAAATGGGAAAAATCACCTGGAAATAGGGAAAAAAATCCCAAAAATGGGAAAAAACATCTGGGACGTGGGGGAAAAACACCAAAAATGGGGAAAAATGCCCAGGAAATGGGGAAAAAACACCAAAAATGGGAAAAACACCCAGGAAATGGGGGAAAAATCCTTGGAATGGGAAAAAATATCTGGGAAATGGGGAAAAAACCACCAAAAATGGGAAAAATCACCTGGAAATGGGGAAAAAACACCACAAATGGGGAAAAATGCCCAAGAAATGGGGGAAAAACGCCCAGGAAATGGGGAAAAACCACCAAAAATGGGAAAAAAATGCCTGGGAAATAAGGAAAAAAATCTCAAAAATAGGAAAAAACACCTGGAAATGGGAAAAATCATCTGGGAAATGGGGTAAAAGCACCAAAAATGGGAAAAAACACTCGAGAAATGGGGAAAAAGCACCAAAAATGGGAAAAAAGACTCAAGAAATGGGGAAAAAAAATCCAAAAATGGGAAAAAACATTTGGAAAATGGGGAAAAAAGCACCAAAAATGAGAAAAAACACCCAAGAAAATGGGAAAGAACTGGAAAAATGGGAAAAAGAACCCAAAAAAAGGGGGAAGGGGACCCAAAAATGGGAAAAAATCCCCCAGGAAATGGGAGAGGAGCTGGAAAATTGGGGAGAGGGACCCCAAAAATGGGGAGGGGTTGGCGGGCTTCGCTTTTGGGGGGGGGTTTAAGGGATTTTGGGGTGGTTTTGGGGGTTTTCAGGGTTGGGTTTTGGGGTTTTTGGGGTGCCTGAGCCCGTTTTTGGGGTCTTTGAACCCATTTTTGGGGTTCTTGAACCCGTTTTTGGGGTCTTTGAACCCATTTTTGGGGTTCTTGAACCCGTTTTTGGGGTTCTTGAACCCGATTTTTGGGGTCCCTGAGCCCATTTTTGGGGTCCCTGAGCCCATTTTTGGGGTCCTTGAGCCCATTTTTGGGGTTCTTGAACCCGTTTTTGGGGTCCCTGAGCCCATTTTTGGGCTCCTTGAGCCCATTTTTGGGGTCCCTGAGCCCATTTTTGGGGTCCTTGAAACCATTTTTGGGGTCCCTGAGCCCATTTTTGGGGTTCTTGAACCCGATTTTTGGGGTACCTGAGCCCATTTTTGGGGTCCCTGTGCCCATTTTTGGGGTCCTTGAAACCATTTTTGGGGTCTTTGAGCCCATTTTTGGGGTCCCTGTGCCCATTTTTGGGGTCCTTGAAACCATTTTTGGGGTCTTTGAGCCCATTTTTGGGGTCCCTGTGCCCGTTTTTGGGGTCCCTGAGCCCGTTTTTGGGGTCCCTGAGCCCGTTTTTGGTGTCCTTGAACCCATTTCTGGGGTTCTTGAGCCCGTTTTTGGGGTCCCCGAGCCCATTTTTGGGGTCCCTGGGCCTGTTTGTGGGATCCCCGAGCCCATTTTTGGGGTCCCTGAACCCGTTTTTGGCCCCCCCAGGGTGGTACCAGGTGCTGCAGCTCTGGGTGCAGGGGGGGGTTTGGGGTGTTTTTTTGGGGGGATTTTGGGGGTTTTGGGGTGGTTTTTTTGGGTTTTTTTGGGTGGTTTTGGGTTTTTTGGGGTCCCTGAGCCCGTTTTTGGGGTCCTTGAACCCATTTTTGGGGTCCCCGAGTTGATTTTTGGCCCCCCCAGGGCAGTGCGGAGCCGCCTGTACCAGGTGCTGGAGCTCTGGGTGTGGGGGGGGTTGGGGGATTTTGGGGGCGATTTTTGGGGTTTTTGGGGTCCCTGACCCCATTTTTGGGGTCCCTGAACCCGTTTTTGGGGTTCCTGAGCCCGTTTTGGGGGTCCCTGAGCCCGTTTTTGGCCCCCCCAGGGCGGTGCGGAGCCGCCTGTACCAGGTGCTGGAGCTCTGGGTGCAGGTGGCCGGCGCGGCCTCGGGGGTCCTGCAGGGCCCCGGGACCCCCAGCGAGGTTCTCCTGGCTCACCTGCTCAGTGACATCAGCCCCCCGAGCGAGGGGGCCAAGGTGAGCCAAAGCTGCCCTTTGCACCCCAAAACTGCCCTTTGCACCCCAAAACTGCCCTTTGCACCCCAAAATTGCCCTTTGCACCCCAAATCTGCTTCTTTGCACCCCAAAACTGCCCCTTTGCACCCCAAAATTGCCTTTTCTCACCCCAAAACTGCCCCTTTGCACCCCAAAACTGCCCTTTGCACCCCAAAATTGCCTTTTCTCACCCCAAAACTGCCCCTTTGCACCCCAAAACTGCTCCTTTGCACCCCAAAACTGCCCCTTTGCACCCCAAAATCGCCTTTTCTCACCCCAAAATCGCCTTTTCTCACCCCAAAACTGCTCCTTTGCACCTCAAAACTGCCCTTTGCACCCCAAAACTGCCCCTTTGCACCCCAAAACTGCCCCTTCACACCCCAAAATCGCCTTTTCTCACCCCAAAACTGCCCCTTTGCACCCCAAAACTGCCCCTTCACACCCCAAAATCTGCTTTTCTCACCCCAAAACTGCCCCTTTGCACCCCAAAACTGCTCCTTTGCACCCCAAAACTGCCCCTTTGCACCCCAAAATCGCCTTTTCTCACCCCAAAACTGCTCCTTTGCACCCCAAAACTGCCCTTTGCACCCCAAAATCTGCTTTTCTCACCCCAAAACCTCCCCTTTGCACCCCAAAACTGCCCCTTTGCACCCCAAAATCTGCTTTTCTCACCCCAAAACTGCTCCTTTGCACCCCAAAATCTGCTTCTTTGCACCCCAAAACTGCCCCTTTGCACCCCAAAACTGCCCTTTGCACCCCAAAACTGCCCCTTCACACCCCAAAATCTGCTTTTCTGACCCCAAAACTGCCCTTTGCACCCCAAAACTGCCCCTTTGCACCCCAAAATCTGCTTCTTTGCACCCCAAAACTGCCCCTTTGCACCCCAAAACTGCTCCTTTGCACCCCAAAACTGCCCCTTTGCACCCCAAAATCGCCTTTTCTCACCCCAAAATCGCCTTTTCTCACCCCAAAACCTCCCCTTTGCACCCCAAACCTGCCCCTTTGCACCCCAAAACTGTTCCTTTGCACCCCAAAATCTGCTTTTCTCACCCAAAACTGCTCCTTTGCACCCCAAAATCGCCTTTTCTCACCCCAAAACTGCTCCTTTGCACCCCAAAATCGCCTTTTCTCACCCCAAAACTGCCCCTTTGCACCCCAAAATCTGCTTTTCTCACCCCAAAACTGCCCTGTTTTACCCCAAAACTTCCCCTTTGCACCCCAAAACTCCCATTTTACTCCAAAAACTGTCCTTTTTCACCCCAAAACCTCTTTTTTTTTCACCCAAAAATGCACCCTGCATCCCAAAATGTCCCCTGGATCCCCAAATTCCCCCACTTCACCCCCCAAATTCCTCCCTTAACCCCCCCAAAATCTCCTCCGAACCCCCAAATCCCCCCTCAAATCTCCCCCTGCATCCCCAAATTCTCTCAAAATCCCCCCCAAATCCCCCCTGACCCCAAAATCCCCTCCCCAATCTCCCCCAAAATCCCCCAAATTTCCCCCTGACCCCAAAATCTCCTCCCCAATCCCCCCAAAATCCCCCCTGACCCCAAAATCCCCTCCCCAATCTCCCCCAAAATTGCCCCAAATTCCCCCTGACCCCAAAATCCCCTCCCCAATCTCCCCCAAAATCCCCCAAATCCCCCCTGACCTCCCTTTTTTGGCAGCTGCGGGCGGAGCCCAAACCCAGCGCCCCCAAAAGGCCCAAATTGGGGGAGGGGCCCGAGGGGCCCCCCCTGCACCGCAAAGGGGAACCCGCGGCCAACAGCGACACCTGCGCCGCCGCCCTGGCAGGTGAGCCCAGATCCCCCCAAAACGGCCCCAAAAACCCCAAAAACCCCAAATCACCCAAAACAGCCCCAAAACAATCCCAGATCCCCCCAAAAAACCCAAATAACACAAAAACCACCAAAACAGCCCCAAAAGAGCCCCAGATCACCCCAAAAACCCCAAACCAGCCCCAAAACAGCCCCAAAAACCCCAAATCACCCCAAAACAGCCCCAAAACAGCCCCAAAACAGCCCCAAAAACCCCAAATCACCCCAAAACAGCCCCAAAAAACCCAAATCACCCCAAAACAGCCCCAAAACAGCCCCAGATCACCCCAAAACAGCCCCAAAACAGCCCCAAAAACCCCAAAACAGCCCCAAATCACCCCAAAAACCCCAAAACAGCCCCAAAAAACCCAAAAACAGCCCCAAAACCCCAAAACAGCCCCAAAAACCCCAAAACCGGCCCCAAAACAGCCCCAGATCACCCCAAAAAACCCAAAACAGCCCCAAAACAGCCCCAAAACAGCCCTGGATCACCCCAAAAAACCCAAATCACCCCAAAAAACCCAAATCACCCCAAAACAGCCCCAGATCACCCCAAAAAACCCAAATCAGCCCCAAAACAGCCCCAGATCACCCCAAAAAACCCAAATCACCCCAAAACAGCCCCAAAACAGCCCCAAATCACCCCAAAACAGCCCCAGATCACTCCAAAAAGGCCCCAAAACAGCCCCAGATCACCCCAAAAAGGCCTCAAAACCACCAAATCAGCCTAAAAAAACCCAAAACAGACCCAGATCACCTTAAAAACCCCCAAAAGAGCCCCAGATCACCCCAAAAATGGCCCCAAAACCACCAAATCACCCCAAAAAACCCCAAATCATCCCAAAATCACCCCTAAAACGGTTCTGGAAGCCCGGAAATCAACTCGAGATGCCCAAAAAACCCCAAATCACCCCAAAATCATCCCAAAAACGGCCGAGATCAGCCTGGGAATCCCCAAGAATCAACCCAGGATACTCAAAAATCTCCAAACCACCCCAAAATCACCCCAAATAACCCCAAAATCAGCCCCAAAATGATCTGGGAATCCCAGGAATCAACTGGGGACCCCTGACTCACCCCCAAAACTGCCCCAAATCAGCTCAGGAACCCCAAAAATCAACTCAGGGTCCCCAAAATCCCCCAAAATCAGCCTTGGAACCCCAAAAATCAACTCAGGGTACCCAAATTCCCCCAAACCCCCCCACCCAAAATCAGCCTGGGAACCCCAAAAATCAACTCAGGGTCCCCAAAATCCCCCAAAATCAGCCTTGGAACCCCAAAAATCAACTCAGGGTACCCAAATTCCCCCCGACCCCCCCCCAAAATCAGCCTTGAAACCCCAAAAATCAAGTCAGGGTGCCCAAATTCCCCCAAAATCCCCCCAAAATCAGCCTGGGAACCCCAAAAAAATCCACCCAGGACCCCAAAATCCCCCCCAGAACTCCCCAAAACTGCTCCAAAATCTACCTGGGATCCCCTAAATTCCTCCTGGGACCCCAAAATTCACCCCTGGACCCCCCAAACCTCCCTGGGTGGGGTCAGGAATTGGGGAGGGGGGTCCCCAAAATTGAAACCCCCCCCCCCAATTTTTGGGGTTCTCCCCCAGCCCTGCGCAGGATCGTCCTCACGGGGGGGTCCCTGATCAAGGAGGAGACGCACAGGGTGAGAATTGGGGGATTTGGGGGGGATTTTGGGAGGATTTGGGGGCTTTGAGGGGGTTTTGGGGGGATTTTAGGGGGGGTTTTGGGGGATTTTGGGAGGATTTGAGGGGGTTTGGGGGAATTTTTGGGGGGGTTTAGGAGGAATTTGGGGGGATTTTGGGGGACTTGAGGGGATTTTGGGGAGATTTGGGAGGGATTTGGGGGATTTTTGGCGATTTGAGGGGATTTTGGGGGATTTTGGGAGGATTTGGGGGATTTTGGGGGATTTGGGAGGATTTTGGGGGATTGTAGGGGGTTTTGTGGGGATTTTAGGGGATTTGGGGGGATTTGAGAGGTATTTTGGGAGGATTTGGGGGATTTTGGGAGGAATTTAGGGGGATTTGGAAGGATTTTGGGGATTTTAGGGGGGGTTTGGGAGGGATTTGGGAGATTTTTGGCGATTTGAGGGGATTTTGGGAGGATTTGGGGGAACTTGAGGGGGTTTTGGGGCGATTTCAGGGGGGTTTTGGGGGGATTTCTGAGTCTGGGGGCATTTTTAGGGGTCTGGGAGGTCCAGAGGAACCCTGGGGGGCGTTTTGGGGTCCTCACCCCAAGATTTTTGTTTTCCCCTCATATTTTTATTTCTCACCCCAATTTTGTGTATTTTCCCCTAATATTTCAATTCCCCACCGCAGTTTTGGGGTATTTCCCCCCAATTTTTGGGTATTTCCCCCCAATTTTGGGGTCTTTCCCCCAATTTTGAGTATTACCCCCAATTTTTTGGTATTTCCCCCCAATTTTGGGGTCTTTCCCCCAATTTTTGGGTATTTCCCCCAATTTTTGGGTATTTCCCCCATTTTGGGGTGTTTCCCCCCATTTCAGTTATTTTCCCCCAATATTTGGGTATTTCCCCCCAATTTTTGGTATTTCCCCCCAATTTTGGGGTGTTTCCCCCAATTTTTGGGGTGTTTCACCCCAATTTTTGGGTATTTTCCCCCAATTCTGGGATCTTTCACCCCAATTTTGGGGTGTTTCCCCAAATTTTGGGGTGTTTCCCCCAATTTTGGGGTATTTCCCCCATTTCAGTTATTTCCCCCCAATTTTGGGGTGTTTCCCCCATTTCAGTTATTTCCCCCCAATTTTCGGGTGTTTCCCCCCAATTTTCGGGTGTTACCCCCAAATTCAGTTATTTCCCCCCAGTTTTTGGGTATTTTCCCCCAATTTCAGTTATTTCCCCTCAAGTTTTTGGGTATTTCCCCCCAGTTTTGGGGTCTTTCCCCCCAGTTTTGGGGTGTTCCCCCCAATTTTTGGGTATTTCCCCCCAATTTTGGATATTCCCCCCAGTTTTCAGTTATTTCCCCCCAATTTTCGGGTATTTCTCCCCATTTTTGCAGTGTTTCTCCCCAGTTTTGGGGTGTTTCTTCCCATTTTTGGGGTGTTTCTTCCCATTTTTGGGGTGTTTCACCCCAATTTTCAGGTATTTCCCCCCAATTTTTGGGGTATTTCTCCCCATTTTTGGGGTATTTCTCCCCAATTTTTGGGTATTTCCCCCCCATTTTTGGGTGTTTCCCCCCCATTTTTGGGTGTTTCTCCCCATTTTTGGGTGTTTCTCCCCATTTTTGCGGTGTTTCTCCCCATTTTTGGGGTATTTCTCCCCAATTTTTGTGTATTTCCCCCCCATTTTTGGGGTGTTTCTCCCCAATTTTTGGGTATTTCCCCCCCATTTTTGGGTATTTCCCCCCAATTTTTGGGTGTTTCTCCCCATTTTTGCGGTGTTTCTCCCCAATTTTGGGGTGTTTCTCCCCATTTTTGGGGTGTTTCACCCCGTTTTTGGGGTATTTCCCCCAATTTTTGTGTATTTCCCCCCCATTTTTGGGTATTTCCCCCCATTTTTGGGGTATTTCCCCCCATTTTTGGGGTGTTTCACCCCGTTTTTCCCCCCTCCCCAGCGCCTCCAGGAGCTGGTGGTGCCGCTGGCGCTGCGGCTGCCCCAGAGCCTCCCCCTGGAGGTTTCGGGGGGCCCCCCCCCGGTGTCGGGGTCCCCCTACGCCAGCCCCCGCTGCCGGGGGGGGCTCTACGGGCTCCTGCAGGCGCTGCTGCTGGGGGCCCCCCCCGGGGCCGCGCCCCCCCTGCACTGCGCCCTGCGGGCCTTCGGCCAGGGCCAGAGGGACCCCGACGTGCAGGTGAGAGCCCCAAAAACACCCCCAAAATATCCCTGAAATATCCCCAAAATATCCCTGAAATATCCCCAAAATATCCCTGAAATATCCCCAAAATATCCCTGAAATATCCCTGAAATATCCCCAAAATATCCCTGAAATATCCCCAAAATATCCCTGAAATATCCCCAAAATATCCCTGAAATATCCCTGAAATATCCACAAAATATCCCTGAAATATCCCCAAAATATCCCCAAATTATCCCCAAAATATCCTCAAAATACCCCCAAATCATCCCCAGAATATCCCTGAAATATTCCCAAATTAACCTCAAAATATCCCTGAAATATCCCCAAATCATCCCCAAAATATCCCTGAAATATTCCCAAATTATCCCCAAAATATCCCTGAAATATCCCCAAATTATCCCCAAAATCCCCCCCAAATCCCCCCTGCACTGCGCCCTGCGGGCCTTCGGCCAGGGCCAGAGGGACCCCGACGTGCAGGTGAGAGCCCCAAAACACCCCCAAAATATCCCTGAATTATCCCTGAAATATCCCTGAAATATTCCCAAATTATCCCCAAAATATCCCTGAAATATCCCCAAATTATCCCTGAAATATCCCTGAAATATCCCCAAAATATCCCCAAAATATCCCCAAAATATCCCTGAAATATCCCCAAATTATCCTCAAAATACCCCCAAATCATCCCCAGAATATCTCTGAAATATCCCCAGAATATCCCTGAAATATCCCCAAATTATCCTTAAAATATCCCCAAATCATCCCCAAAATATCCCTGAAATATCCCCGAAATATCCCTGAAATATCCCTGAAATATCCCCAAATCATCCTCAAAATATCCCCAAATCATCTCCAAAATATCCCTGAAATATTCCCAAATTAACCTCAAAATATTCCTGAAATATCCCCAAATCATCCCCAAAATATGCCCAAAATATCCCCCAAATCATCCCCAAATCATCCCCAAAATATCCCGAATTATCCCCAAAAATATCCCCAAATTTCCCCCAAAATACCCTAAAAATATCCCCAAAATGTCCCCGAAATATCCCAAACTCCCCCTCCCCCACAATTTCCATCTCTCACCCCCCAATTTTTCTCTCCCCTCCCCCATTTTTCTCTCTCCCCTCCCCCATTTTTCCCTCTCTCCCTTCCCCCTCCCCATTTTTCTCTCTCTCCCCTCCCCCATTTTTCCCTGTCCCTCCCCTCCCCCATTTTCCCCTCCCCCATTTCTCTCTCTCCCCTTCCCCATTTCTCTCTCTCCCCTCCCCCATTTCTCTCCCCTCCCCCACTCCCATTTTTCCCCTCTCTCTCCCCTCCCCCATTTCTCTCCCCCATTTTTCCCTGTCCCTCCCCCTCCCCCATTTTCCCCTCCCCCCAGGTCTCCTCTCAGTGCCGCGAGTTCCTGGTTCTCTCCAGCGCCCTCTGCCGCCCCTGGGTGCCGCCGCTCTCCTCCCCTCCCCCCCCCTCCGACCCCTCCCCCCGCTCCCCTCCCCCTCCCTTCCGCCCCCTCCCCCCTCCCCCCAACCCCTCCCCCTTCGCGGACACCGCCCCTCCCCCTCCCCCTCCCCCTCCCCCCGCGGGGAGCGGCAAGGCGGAGCCGCCGCCCCTCCCCCACCCGGGAGGGGTCTCTGGGGAGGGGCCGGGGGGGGGAGGGGCGGGCCAGCCGGGGGGTGGGGGAGGGGCGCGGCCGCGCCGCCCGGTGTTCGTGCACTACGAGCGCGAGGAGGCCTCGGACGTGGAGATCTCGCTGGAGAGCGACTCGGACGATTCCGTGGTGATCGTGCCCAAAAAGGGGCCCGAGCCCCCCGAGAGGATGGGGGGAGGGGTGAGCGCCCCTCCCCCACCCCCCCCACCGCCGCCCCCCCCGCCCCCGCCCCCGCCCCCCACCCCCCCCGCGGCTCCCGAGCCCGCCCAGGAGGGGGAGGGGAGGGAGGGGAGGGAGGGGAGGGAGGAGAGGGGGAGGGGATGGAAGGGGTGGGGGAGGGCACGGGGAGGTGGGGGGAGGGGCGGGGAGCCCCGCGGGGGAAGGGGGGGAGGGGGGGGAGGGGCAGGAGGGGGTGGGGGAGGGGCCGGCGGTGATCAACATCAACAGCAGCGAGGAGGAGGAGGAGGAGGAGGAGGAGTTCGGGGAGGAAGAGGAGGAGGAGGAGGAGGAAGAGGAGGAGTTCTTTGAGGAGGAAGAGGAGGAGTTCGAGGAGGAGGAGGAGGAGGAAGAGTTTGAGGAGGAGGAGGAGGAGGAGTTCGAGGAGGAAGAGGAGGGGGAGGGGCTCTCCGAGGAAGAGGAGGAGGAGGAGGAAGGGGGGGAGGGGCCGGCCGAGGGCGGTGGGGGAGGGGCGCTGCTCCTGATGGAGGTGGACGAGACCCCGCCCGCCCCTCCCCCACCCCCCGAGGCTCCCCCCGAGCCCCTCCCCCACCCCCCGGAGGAGGAGGAGGAGGAGGAGGAGGAAGAGCCGCCCCGAGCCCACCCCGAGCCCACCCCTCCCCCACAGCCCGCCCCCGCCCCTCCCCCACCCCGAGGCTCCCCCGCCCCTCCCCCCGCGCTCGAGGCCGCCCCCAAATCCCCTCCCCCCCCTGCCCCGCCCCCCGCGGGGGGTCCCAGCCCCTGCCCCTCCCCCCCCGCCCCTCCCCCCCCGCTGCAGGAGGAGCCCCCGGAGCCCCCCCCGGGCAAGGAGGAGGTAAAGGGGGGGGGGGGGGGGAGGGGATTTGGGGGGTCCTGGGAGAGGGTTGGGGGTCCCGGAAGGAATTTGGGGGGGGGGTCCCGGGGGGATTTGGGGATCCTGGGTGGGGGTTTGGGGGGTCTCGGGGGGGGATTTTGGGGATCCTGGGGGGGATTTGGGGGGAATTTGGGGGGTCCCGGGGGGGGGATTTTGGGGATCCTGGGGGGGAATTTGGGGGTTTGGGGGGTCCCGAGGGGGAATTTGGGGATCTTGGGGGGATTTGGGGGTCTTGTGGGGGGGGGGGGAGTCCTTAGGGGGATTTGGGGCATCCTTGGGTGGATTTTTTTGGGGTGCCCCCGGAAGGGAACGGGGGGCTCCGGGTGGGGGTTGGGCTCCCGGGAGGGAATTTGGGGTCACATTTGGGGCTTTTGAGGAGAATTCCGCCCGGAATTGAGGAGGGGTCTCCATTTTTGGGTGACTCCCCCCAGCAGGAGCAGGACGAGACCACCACCATGCTGGCCGACTTCATCGACTGCCCCCCCGACGACGAGAAAACCCCCGAGACCCCCCTGTGAACCCCCCCGAACCCCCAAATCCCGGGGGGCTCCCCCCAAATAAACGCCGCCCCCTCCCCAAATTCACCCCGCTTTTGGTCCTCCGCGCCGCTGGGGGGCGCCCTGCGCAGTAGAGGCGGGGGGGGGTGTCGCCGGTTTGTGACGTCACAAAAAGCGCGCCAAGAAGACGCGGCCGCCATGTTGGCGCCGTGAGGGCGAAGCCGCCGCCATGACGGAGCCGCCGCCATGAAGCCGCCGCGGCGGCCCCGCCTGATCCCGGCGCGGTTCTTGAGGCTCTCGCCGAGCCCCGAGCGGCCGCAGCGGGGCCCGTGGGGGCTGCGGGAGAAGCGGGCGCTGCTGGAGGCGCTGCGGGCCGAGGCTCAGCGCGGCCTCCCCGAGCAGCGGCTGGCGGCGGCGCTGAGGGAGCGGCTGCCCCGCAGGAGCGAGGAGGAGGTGGGGAGGGAGCGAGGGAGGGAGGGAGGGCGGGGGGCAACCCCAGGAGACCCCCGAGGGACCCTCGGGGCGCCTGAAAGGGTCGCGGACCTTCCGAGGATCCCCAAAATCGCCTCCTCAGAGACCCTAAAATTCTCCTTAAGAGTCCCCGAAATTCCCCCGTCAGGCGTCCCCAAATTCCGCTCAGAGACCGCCCCCCAAAATCCCCTTCAGAGACCTCAAAATTCCCCCATCGAATACCCCCAAATTCCCCCCTCGGATCCCCCCAAATTCTCCCTCAGAGACCCCAAAATTTCCTCTCCAGAATCCCCAAAATTTCCTCTCCAGAGACCCCAAAATTTCTTCTTCAGAGACCCCCAAATTCCCCTCAGAGACCCCCAAATTCCCCCATGGGGACCCAAAATTTCCCCTCAGGAATCCCCCAAATTCCTCCCTCAGAGACCCCCACATTTCGCCCTCAGGGATCCCCAAATTCCCCTCAGAGACCCCAAAATTCCCCTCAAAAGACCCAAATTCGCCTCAGAGACCCCTAAAATTCCTCCCTTAGAAACCCCAAATTCCACTCTTAGAGACCCCCAAATTTCTCCCTCAGAACCCCCAAATTTCCCCCTCAGGGATCCCCAAGTTCCCCTCAGAGAACCCCCAAATTTCCGCCCTCAAAGACCCCCTAATTCCCCCATGGGGGCCCAAAATTTCCCCTCAGAGACCCCAAAATTCCCCTCAAAAGACCCCAAATTCCCCTCAGAGAACCCCCAAATTCCTCCCTCAGAGACCCCCAAAATCCCCCATGGGGACCCAAAATTTCCTCTCAGGGATCCTCAAATTCGTCAGAGACCCCAAATTCCCGTCGGATACCCCAAATTTCCCGCCCAGGGATCCCCAAATTCCCCTCAGAGACCCCAAATTCCCCTCAAGGACCCCTAAAATCCCCCATGGTGACCCCAAAATGCCCCTCAGAGACCCCAAAACCGCCCAAATTTCCCCTCAGGGACCCCAAAATCCCCCCCAGGACCCCCTTTAGGGGGATTTTTCAGAGGAATTTTTGGGATCCCCAAATTTTTTTGGAGATTCTGAGGAGAATTTTTATTTTTAAGTCCCCAAATTTTTGATGTCGTGGGGGGGGGGTGGAATTTTACAGGGCTCGAGAATCCCAAATATTTCTGGGGAGAATTTTTGGGAAAACGCCCAAAACTTTGGGGTTGCCACCCCTCCCCCCAGATTTTGGGGAGCCCCAAAAATGCCGAATTTGCCCCAATTTTGGCAGATCCGGGCGCTGCTGGTGCGGCTGCGGGGCCGGGCGGCCCGCGAGGCCCTGACCTCGAAATTCCGGAACTTTCTGCGATTCCAGCGCCGCGTCCGCGCCCCCATCCAGGTTTTGGGGGGATTCTGGGGGGGTCCTGGGCTGGGAATTCGGGAATTTTCTGGAATTCCAGAGCTGGATCTGCTCCTCCATCTGGGATTTGGGGGATTTTGGGGGGAATTGAGGTTCCCAACTCCATTTTTGGGGTTCTCGGGTTGGTTTTTGGGGTGTCCAGGCAGATTTGGGGGGGTCCTGAGCTGGGAATTCGGGAATTTTCTGGAATTCTGGAGCCGGATCTGCTCCCCCATCTGGGATTTGAGGGATTTTGGGGGGAATTGAGGTTCCCAAACCGATTTTTGGGGTTCTCGGGTTGGTTTTTGGGGTTCCCAACTCAGTTTTTGGGGTTCCCAGGCAGATTTTGGGGGGTCCTGGGCTGGGAATTTGGGAATTTTCTGGAATTCCGGAGCCGGATCTGCTCCCCAATCCGGGATTTGGGGGATTTTGGGGGGGTCCTGGGGAAATTTTGGGGTTATTTGAGGTTCCCAACTCAATTTTTGGGGTTCCCAAACCGATTTTTGGGGTTCCCAACTCAGGTTTTGGAGTATCCAGGCAGATTTTGGGGGGTCCTGAGCTGGGAATTTGGGAATTTTCTGGAATTCTGGAGCCGGATCTGCTCCTCCATCCAGGATTTGGGGGATTTTGGGGGGAATTGAGGTTCCCAAACCGATTTTTGGGGTTCCCAACCCAATTTTTGGGGTTCTCGGGTTGTTTTTTGGGGTTTCCAGGCAGATTTTGGGGGTTCCTGAACCAATTTTTGGATTGTCTGGGTTGATTTTTTTGGGTCCCAGGGCTTTTTTTGCAGTCCCTGGGTTGATTTTGGGGTGCTAGTGCCGATTTTTGGGGTTCCAGTGCTGATTTTGGGGGGGTTCAGAGCTGATTTTGGAGTTCCAATGCCGATTTTTTTGGGTTCCAGGGCTGATTTTTGGTGTTCCAGTGCCGATTTTTGGGGTACCAGCGCTGTTTTTGGGGTGCCAGTGCCGATTTTTGGGGTTCCAGGGCTGATTTTTGGGGTTCCAGGGCTGATTTTTGGGGGGTTTAGAGCTGATTTTGGGGTTCCAGTGACGATTTTTGGGGTTTCAGGGCCGATTTTTGGGGGGTTCAGGGCAGATTTTGGGGTTCCAGTGCCGATTTTTGGGGTTCCAACGCCGATTTTTGGGGTTCCAGTGCTGATTTGGGGGTGCCAGTGCCGATTTTTGGGGGGGTTCAGAGCTGATTTTGGGGTTCCAGTGCTGATTTCGGGGTTCCAGGGCCGCTTTTTGGGGGGTTCAGGGCAGATTTCGGGGTTCCAGGGCCGATTTTTTGGGGTTCCAGGGCTGATTTTGGGGTTCCAGTGCCGATTTTTGGGGCTCCAACGCCGATTTTTGGGGTTCCAACGCCGATTTTTGGGGTTCTAGGGCTGAGTTTTGGGGTTCCAATGCCGATTTTTGGGGTTCTAGGGCCGATTTTTTGGGGTTCCAATGCCGATTTTTGGGGTTCCAGTGCCGATTTTCGGGGTTCTAGGGCCGATTTTTTGGGGTTCCAATGCTGATTTTGGGGGTTCTAGGGCCGATTTTTGGGTTCCAACGCCGATTTTTGGGGTCCCCAGGTGTGGCAGGACCTGGCTGAGACCCTCGTGGGAGGGGTCCTGGAGGGACCCCCCAGAGCCGCCTTCTCCCAGGTGAGGGGGGGGCCCGGGGGGGTTTTGGGGTTCGGGAGGGGGGGGGAGGAATCCCCCAAATCCCCCCACCCCAAATTTGGGGTGAACCCCCCCCCAAAAAAAATCCCCTAAAATCCCCCAACCCCCCCCAGGTGCTGACGCTGGCGGCCACGGAGCCCCTGACCCTCGACCACTCCAGACCCCCCCAAAATTCGGGGACCCCCCCACATTTGGAGCCTTCCCAAAATTCGGGGACCCCCCCCGAGGTGGGGACCCCCCAAAATTCGGGGTCACCCCAAAGCCGGGGGGGGCTGCAGGTGGATTTTGGGAGGATTTACGAGTTCCTGGCGCGGATCAGCGCGGGGGGGGAGGGGCCCCCCCTGCCCCCCGCAGGTGAGGGGGGGGGGACACCCCCAAATCTGGGGGGGGGAAATCCCCAAAATTTGGGAGGGAGAACAAAAATTTGGTGGGGGGGAAATCCCAAAAATTGGAGGGGGGAATCCCAAAAATTGGGGGGAGATCCCAAAAATTGGGGGGAGATCCCAAAAATTGGGGGGAGATCCCAAAAATTTTGGGGAAATCCTAAAAATTCGGGGGAGATCCTAAAAATTTTGGGGAAATCACAAAAATTGGGGGGGGGGGAATCCCAAAAATTGGGGGGAGATACCAAAAACTGGGAGGGGAAATCCCAAAATTTGGGGGTAAGGGGGGAAATTTTTGGGGGGAAAAGGGGGTGGGAATTGAGGGGGGTCCCCAAAGATTGGGGGGAAATCCCAAAAATTTGGGGGAAATCCCAAAAACTGCGGGGAAATCCCAAAAATTGTGGGGAAATCCCAAAAATTGTGGGGAAATCCCAAAAACTGGGGTGGAAATCCCAAAAATTTGGTGGAAATCCCCAAAATTGGGGGGAGATCCTAAAAATTCTGGGGAAATCCCAAAAATCTGGGGGGGGGATCCCAAAAATTTGGGAGGGAGAACAAAAATTTGGGGGGGGGAGGGGGAAATCCCAAAAATTGGGGGGAAGGGAGAAATTTTTGGGGGAAACGGGGGTGGGAATTGAGGGGGGGTCTCCAAAAATTGGGGGGGGGGGGGGCAGAACTGGGAGGGTCCCAAAAATTATGGGGGATACCCCAAAAATTTGGGAGGTTCCAAATTTTAAGGAGTGGGGGGAGCTTGGGCAGGTCCCAAAAAAAAAATGGGGGGGGGGAATGTGGGGGAGGAGCAAAATTTGGGGGGGGGGTTCCCAGTCCCAAACTGGCCCAATCCCAGTCCCAAACTGGGGAGGTCCCAGTCCCATTTTTGGGGGTCCCAGTCCCAAACTGGGGAGGTCCCAGTTCAAATTTGGGGTTCCCAGTCCAAACTGGGCCAATCCCAGTCCCAAACTGGGGAGGTCCCAGTCCCACTTTGGGGGTCCCAGTCCCATTGTTGGGGTTCCCAGTCCCAAACTGGGAGGTGCTGACCCCGTTTCCCCCCCCCCGCAGAGGCCGCGGTGGTTCTGTCCTTACTGGGAGGGTCCCGGTCCCAAACTGGGGGTTCCCAGTCCCATTTTGGGGATCCCAGTTCAAATTTGGGGTTCCCAGTCCCAAACTGGGGAGGTCCCAGTCCCACATTGGGGGGTCCCAGTTCAAACTGGGCCAATCCCAGTCCTACTTTGGGGCTCCCAGTCCCAAACTGGGGTTCCCAGTCCCATTGTTGGGGTTCCCAGTCCCAAACTGGGAGGTGCTGACCCCGTTTCCCCCCCCGCAGAGGCCGCGGTGGTTCTGTCCTTACTGGGAGCGCTGCCGGCCGAACTGGGAGCACTGGGGGGGCTGGGGGGGCTGGGGGGGCTCCGGCGGCACCTGCGGGGGCTCTGGGGGTCCCTGAGCGCCCCCCCAGCCCCGGCGGGGCCCCCCCAGAGCCCCGAGCCCGCCCAGTGCCCCCCCCTGAACCCCTTACTGGTGCCACTGGTCTTACTGGGACGGGCGGGCTGAGGGGCCCGGAGCGGGGGGGGGGGGGGAAATTCCCCAATTTTGGGGGGGTCCAAAATTCCCGAGGGGGCCCCAAAATCCCCAGGGGGGGGCCCAAATTCCCGAGGGGGCCCCAAATCCTGGGAGGGTCCAAAATTCCTTGGGGTGAGACCCCAAATTCCCGAATTTTGGGGGGTGGGAAATCCCAAATTTCCCGGGAATTCCCAATTTTTTGGGGGGGTGGGAAATCCCAAATTTCCCAGGAATTCCCATTTTTTGGGGGGGTGGGAAATCCCAAATTTCCCAGGAATTCCCATTTTTTTGGGGGGGATGGGAAATCCCAAATTTCCCGGGAATTCCCAATTTTTGTGGGGGGTGGGGGGGGGATCCCGAATTTTGGGATGATCCCGAATTCCCTGTGCTCTTTCCCGGGTTTTTTGGGAAGGGGGAGAAAATAAATGTTTGGGTTTTCCCGAAATGGGAGCGCTCGGGACTCGTTTGTGGCTGGACTGGGAGGGAACTGGGAGCACTGGGAATGGACTGGGATGGACTGGGAGGGACTGGGATGGACTGGGAGGGGTCTGGAGGGAACTGGGATGGATTCGCCCGGATCCCCCCCCCAGTTCTCCCCCAATGGTTCCGCCCGTCCCGCCTTGGCCACGCCCCTTTTACATCACGTGCACCGTGTTTATTCCCTCCTGCCACGTGATCCTCCCCGCGCGGTGACGTCAGTCACATGACGTCAGTCACATGAGGGCCGCAGCACCGCCCGGATCCTTCCGCGCCTCCGCCCGGGGCTTTCCCGGCGCCGCCCCGGCTTCCCGGGACCCCTCCCCGTTCCCGGGACCCCTCCCCGTTCCCGGCACTGGGAGGAACTGCGGCAGGCCCGGGAAGCCTCAGGAAGGGACTGGGACGGACTGGGAGGAACTGGGATGAGCCGTGCGCAGTTTGCGTAGCGCTGTGGGCAGGGCCCTTACGCCACCTGCGCAGCGCTGTGGGCACCGGCGTGGCCACTCCGAGCAACTGGGAGCGAACTGGGCTGAACTGGGAAAGGCCTGGGAGGCCTTAGGAAGGCACTGGGAGGAACTGGGAGGAACTGGGAGGAACTGGAACGAGCCGTAGAGCTGAGGGCGAGCCCCTTACGCCATTTGCGCAGCGCTGAGGGCGCTCCCCGTTCCCGTACGCCATTTGCGCAGCGCTGAGGGCGCTCCCCGTTCCCGTACGCCATTTGCGCAGCGCTGAGGGCGCTCCCCGTTCCCTTACGCCATTTGCGCAGCGCTGAGGGCACGCCCCATTCCCGTACGCCATTTGCGCAGCGCCGCTCCGTTACCGTCCGCGGGCGCTCCTTACGCTGCTGGCGTGCCGTACGCCGCTTGCGCAGGCGCGGCGGGGGCGGGCCCGTATCCCTGCGCGCGCCCGACGCTCCGGTGCAGGCCCGGTCCCGGTCCCGGTCCCGGTCCCGGCCCGGCCCCGTCAGGCCCCGGCCCCGTCAGGCCCCGGCCCCGGCCCCCGGCCCGGCCCGGCCATGAAGTTCCTGTACAAGGAGGAGCATCCGTTCGAGAAGCGTCGCTGCGAGGGCGAGAAGATCCGGAAGAAGTACCCGGACCGAGTGCCGGTGAGGGCCGCGGCTGCGGGAGCGCCGGGAGCTCGGGATTCACCCCGGGGAGCCCGGAATTCCACACGGGAACCCCGAAATTCACCCCGGGAATCCCGGGATTCACCCCGGGAACCCCGGAATTCCACCCGGGGACCCAAAATCACCCCGGGAACCCCAAAATCCTCCCCGGAACCCCGAAATTCTACACGGGAACACCGAAATTTACTCTGAGAACCCCGAAATTCCCTCTGGGAATGCCAAAATCCCCGGAATTCAGCCTGGGACCCCAAAATTCACCTCGGGAACCCCGGAATTCCATCCGGGAACCCAAAATTCCCTCCAGGAACCCCAAAATTCCATCCAGGAACCCTAAAATTATCCTGGGAGCACCAAAATTCCACCTGGGGTCCTCAAAATTCCACCCAAGAACCCCAAAATTCATTCTGGGAACCTCAAAATCCTCACGGGAACCCCAAAATCCCATTGGGAACCCCAAAATTCACCCTGGGAACCCCAAAATTCCACCCAAGAACCCCAAAATTCCCCCTGGAAACCCCAAAATCCACCCAGGAACCCCAAAATTCCATCCGGGAACCCTAAAATTATCCTTTGGTCCCCAAAATTCCACCTGGGGTCCTCAAAATTCACCCTGGGAACCCCAAAATTCCACCCGGGAACCCCAAAATTCACCCTCGGAACCCTAAAATCCCCCTGGGAACCCCAAAATTCCACCTGGGAAGTCTAAAATTATCCTGGGAACCCCAAAATTGGACCCCAAAATTCCATCTGGGAACCCTAAAATTATCCTGGGGTCCCCAAAATTCCACCTGGGGTCCCCAAAATCCACCCGGGAACCCCCAAAATCCCACTGGGAACCCCAAAATTCAGCCTGGGAACCCCAAATTCCACACGGGAACCCCAAATTCAGCCTGGGAACCCCAAAATTCCACCGGGAACCCCCAAATTCCACCCAAGATCCCCAAAATTCAGTCTGTGAACCCTAAAATCCCCACAGGAACCCCGAAATTCCCTCCAGGAAACCCCAAATTCCACCCAGGAACCCCAACATTCCCAAATTCTGGGGGATCCCTTTGGGGTTTCCCTTCCCCTCCCCAATTTGGGGGCATTTCCCTCAATTTTTGGGCTTTTTGGGTAAAATTCAGGTGCTTTGCCCTCAATTTTAAGGAATTTCCCCCCAAAATTCCCATTTTCGCCCCCAAATTTAAGGAATTCCCCCCCCCATTCCCATTTTTTCCCACAAATTCCAGGATTTTTTTTCTCCCAATTCAAGGATATTTTTTCTCCCAAATTCCCATTTTTCCCCACAAATTCCAGGAATTTCCCCCCCCCCAAATTCCCGGATTTTTTTCACCCCATTTTGAAGGAATTTCCCCCCCAAATTCCCGGATTTCCCCCCATTTTTAAGGAATTTTCCCATCCAAATTCCAGGATTTTCCACCCCGTTTTGAAGGAATTTTCCCCCAAATTCCTGGATTTCCCCAAATTCCCGGATTTTCCCCCATGTTTTTAAGGAATTTTCCCCCCAAATTCCAGGAATTTTTCCACTAGTTTTTAAGGAATTTCCCCCCACATTCCCGGATTTCCCCCCAAATTCCCGGATTTTCCCCCCCATTTTGAAGGAATTTCCCCCCAGATTCCCAGATTTCCCCAAATTCCCGGATTTCCCCCCAAATTCCCCGATTTCCCCCCAAATTCCCTGATTTTCCCCCCCATTTTGAAGGAATTTCCCCCCAAATTCCCGCATTTCCCCCCCACATTCCCGGATTTCCCCAAATTCCCCGATTTCCCCCCCACATTCCCGGATTTCCCCCCAAATTCCCCAACTTTTCCCCCCAAATTCCCGGATTTCCCCCCCCAAATTCCCGGATTTCCCCCCCCAGATTCCCAGATTTCCCCAAATTCCCGGATTTCCCCATTTTTGAGGAATTTTTTTCCCCCCAAATTCCCCGACTTTTCCCCCCAAATTCCCGCATTTCCCCCCAAATTCCCGGATTTTTCCCCCCGTTTTTAAGGAATTTCCCCCCCAAATTCCCGCATTTCCCCAAATTCCCGGCTTTCCCCATTTTTGAGGAATTTTTCCCCCCAAATTCCCGGCTTTCCCCATTTTTAAGGAATTTTTCCCCCCAAATTCCCGGCTTTCCCCGTGTTTGAGGAATTCTCCCCCAGGTGATCGTGGAAAAGGCGCCCAAGGCTCGCATTGGGGACCTGGACAAGAAGAAATACCTGGTGCCCTCCGACCTCACAGGTGGGGCCGCGCCCGCGTGGGGGATTGGGGGAATTTTTGGGAATTTGGGAATTTTGGGAATTTTTTGGGGTTTTTTTGGGGAATTTTTGGGTTTTTTTGGGAATTTTGGGGTTTTTTTGGTGGATTTTTGGGAGTTTTTCAGTACAATTTGGGTTTTTTGGGGGGAATTTGGTTTTTTTTTGGGGGGATTTGGGAATTTGGGAATTTTTTGGGGGTTTTTTTTTGGGAATTTTGGGGTTTTTTTTGGTGGATTTTTGGGAGTTTTTCAGTACAATTTGGGTTTTTTGGGGGGAATTTGGGGAATTTGGGAATTTTTGGGGGTTTTTTGGGAATTTTGGGGTTTTTTTTGGTGGAATTTTGGGAGTTTTTCAGTACAATTTGGGTGGGTTTTTTGGGGGGATTTTTTGGGTTTTTTGGGGGGGAATTTTGGGAATTTTTTGGGTTTTTTGGGGAATTTTTGGGGTTTTTTTGGGGAAATTTTTTGGGTTTTTTTGGGAATTTTTGGGGTTTTTTTGGTGGATTTTTGGGAGTTTTTCAGTACAACTTGGGGTTTTTTGGGGGGGGAATTTTTTGGGGTTTTTTGGGGGGAATTTGGGAATTTTGTGAATTTTTTGGGGTTTTTTTTTGGGAATTTTTTGGGGTTTTTTTGGGTTTTTTCTTGTGGATTTTTGGGAGTTTTTCAGTACAATTTGGGGTTTTTTGGGTTATTTTGGGGGGAATTCTGGGGTTTTGGGGGGAATTTGGGGGGTTTGGCCGATTTTGGGGTTTTTAGGGTCGATTTTGGATTTTTTTTGGCCGATGTTGGGGTTTTTTGGGTGGATTTTGGGTATTTTTTGGGCGGATTTTGGGGTTTTTTTGGGTCGATTTTGGGAACTTTTGGGGTGATTTTGGGTTTTTTTGGGCTGATTTTGGGGTGTTTTGGGATGATTTTGGGGTTTTTTTTGGATGATTTTGGTGTTTTTGGGGTGATTTTGGGTTTTTTGGGATGATTTTAGGGTTTTTTTTTGGCTGATTTTGGGGTTTTTCACTGATTTTTCACTGAATTTCGGTGTCTGCAGTGGGGCAGTTCTATTTCCTGATCCGCAAGCGGATCCACCTGCGGGCTGGGGATGCTCTGTTCAGATTTTGGGGATGATTTTGGGGTTTTTCACTGATTTTTTCACTGATTTTTGGCTGTTTTTGGTCTCTGCAGTGGGGCAGTTCTATTTCCTGATCCGCAAGCGGATCCACCTGCGGGCCGAGGACGCTTTGTTCTTCTTCGTCAACAACGTCATCCCCCCCACCAGCGCCACCATGGGCCAGCTCTACCAGGTCCCACAGCCCCAAACCTGCCTGGAAATCCCCCAAAACCTGCCCGAAACAGCCCCAAAACCTGCCTGAAAATACCCCAAAACCTGCCTGAAAATACCCCAAAACCTGCCCAAAAATATCCCCAAAACCTGCCCAAAACAGCCCCAAAACCTGCCCGAAACAGCCCCAAAACCTGCCCGAAACAGCCCCAAAACCTGCCCAAAACAGCCCCAAAACCTGCCCGAAACAGCCCCAAAACCTGCCCGAAAATGCCCCAAAACCTGCCCGAAAATACCCCAAAACCTGCCCGAAAATACCCCAAAACCTGCCCGAAAA